>NC_051861.1:88286336-88537064 GCF_015732765.1 Culex quinquefasciatus | reverse complement strand
CTCGTCCTTGTACCACTTGACCGAGTTGAGCTTGTGCGTGCCCGTAACTCGTACGAGCAGGACAGTGTGGGCGTATCGCGGACATCGACCACTTCCACGACGATTTCCGTCAGCTGCAGCGTCGGATCAGCTTGAGGTCTGCAAAGAAGAGAAAGAGAGAAGCGCTAGAATGTCAGAGTCGCATAACTACAATCGGAAAGTGCATGTACTGTTATCGCTGATGATTGGTTGAGACCTGATGATGACGAGGTCGACTTGTCCGTCGCTGGCATGTCAATCCGAGGACTTTCATCCGTGAGGCGCACTAATGGCATGTTGCTGCTGCAGATTGGACTCCTCGGGAAGGAACTAATTATTCTACTCGACATCCGTATGATGAACGTCGGTGATTGGATTGGTTTGAGATTGGAAAATCTCCCTTTAACAATTATACCTATGCTGACAGATTTTCGTTGTGAGACTCTCTCATTTTTTTAAACCGTTTGTTAGTGTAACGAACACAAATTGAAATCTAAAAAAATTGTTACTTTTTCCAACTTTTACTCCATTCTTAAAGCACCCACAAACTCTGTTTCCAACTTTGAATTAATCAGCTGTTGAAAGGTAGTTTCACAGCGTTCAATTTCCCGGGGTTACAAATTTTCCGGGAAACGGGAAATTTTTACCCATTTTCCCGGGAAATCCCGGGAAATTTTAAATTTGTTGAAAATTGTTATGATCTGGGTTTTAGTTATTATTATGCAACAAAATTGTATAGGACATCAATGGTTTAATTAAGTGTGAAGATCAATTGACAGCTTGACTGCATGTAAAAAATCATTCAAATACAAGAATATGTATTTTGGTTTTTTTATGAGAAATTTTAAACTTGCCTCTGTGACCAGTTTATTAAAATGAGAAAAAAGACATGATTTACTCCAAACAACCCAATCTTTTCAAATATTTGAAGCAAGCTTTGAATATATTTTTGCATTTTTTGAGAACAAACAATAGAAAGTAATTTTTTAAGATTGTTTTTTTGTATTATTATGCAACATGATTTAAATTATACGATAAATTAACATCATTACACAAAAAAGTCTTCTATTTTTCACATTTAACCCTCTAACACCTGTAGTTGCACCAGTGCTCCAAAATTCATTTACTTCAAATTGTATTTTTTCTAGTACTAGGTATTGCGGCTATCAGGATTAACTATCATTCTGCTGCGATCGTATCCCGCACTTGCGGAAATCGCAGAGGTCCCTTAGTAGGCTCAATTGGTGACATGTCCGATCAACATGCTTGAATTCATATCTGAATAAGCCACGTGTTTGCAAAAAATCTGAAATAAGCAAAGCATGCTCAGGGTGCCACGCTGGTTTTTGGTATCCTGAAGTGACACGTGGTCGTAAAATTTGTTGCGCTAATCAAAGTGCGCTTTATAGTCGCAGCCAACCAACAGTTCAGAACAGACCGCCGCACTTTGCGCAGTAGCCAGACTGACGCCCCCTAGAACCGCAGAATATTACTTTTTCTTGCAGGGCATAATATTTAACCAATTGAATTAATTCTTCTTGCACAAATTCGATTTTCGTCTCATTTGATCATGGTAAACAAGAGCGTAAAAAAATCTCAAATCTCAATTTTAATTTGGAGGTAAGGAGTTAATATTGTTTTGATGAAATAACATCAATCTGTTAAAAGCTTACCTAATTGTAATAAATTAATACTCATTAAGTAAGATCTATTCCCAGTTGCTTCAAAAATGAATATTATCAGAAATAATTCTGATATCATAATTTCTGATGATTGGACGCTCTAGGTAGTTCACATCATCCCGGTACGAGAATCGAGCTCACAACCTCTGATTTGGAAATCCAGCACGCCGGTAGGCGAAACCCATCCTCAACCGGTCAGTATTCCCAGTGAGAAGATTTGGCAGTGCGTGGCCGAATGGTTACGCTGTCCGCTTTGTAAGCGGATGATTCTGGGTTCGATTCCCATCTGCTGCAACCTTCAATCGGATGAGGAAGTAAAATGTCGGTCCCGGCCTTGGTTGTTAGGCCGTTAAGTCATTCCAGGTGTAGGAGTCGTCTCCATGCCATAAGTACAAACAACACACCAAACCAAGCCTACTCCGGTGGAATCGCTGGCGTTGGTTGGACTCACAATCCAAAGGTCGTCAGTTCAAACACTGGGGTGGAAGGTTCCTTGGAGTAGAAAGAGGTTTGGGTGCTCTCCCCATTCAAGCCTTCGGACTCCTAGGTTCGAACAGAAACTTGCAATAGAGTCCACAAAAGACCCGGGGGTCGTTAATGTGGATGGTTTGATTTTTTGGGACCCTATACCAAGTCGATTGCAATTGGTTTGGTCCAAATCGGTTCAGCCAGTGCTGAGAAAACTCAGTGAGAATTTTGGTCACATACATACATACTAGGGTGTTTCAGCCAAACAAAAATGTTCTCAGAATCAGGCAAACCAAGGTTCCCCTCGTATAGGATACCCATAGGGACTCTCATGCCAAATATCAGCCCATTTGGTTGAGAATTGGCCTGTCCCCAGCGGTTCAAAGTTTACATGTAAATTACTATGGGATTTTTGTGTTTTTCGTTCAATCGTTCCTACAGGTCTGGGGACAACATGGATTCACTCGGAATAAAGACAGGTGTGTAGGGGATGGTCCAATGAACAAGTTCCAGAAGGATCTAGGGTTGTCCATTCTGTCCCCAAGGTGCGCATTGTTGTGTTCACCGTCTGACATGGGGCGTCGTAATTTTCAGCTAGCCGTCATAGCATACTAAGGACAATGCGTACATTTGAAGGGTGAATCGTTGATTCTGGAGACACCGGACATCGATCCAATGCGCACCTTGGGGACAGAATGGACAACCCTAATTCCATCTGGAACTTGTTCATTGGACCATCCCCTACACACCTGTCTTTATTCCGAGTGAATCCATGTTGTCCCCAGACCTGTAGGAACGATTGAACGAAAAACACAAAAATCCCATAGTAATTTACATGTAAACTTTGAACCGCTGGGGACAGGCCAATTCTCAACCAAATGGGCTGATATTTGGCATGAGAGTCCCTATGGGTATCCTCTACTAGGGGAACCTTGGTTTGCCTGATTCTGAGAACATTTTTGTTTGGCTGAAACACCATAATATATACACACACATACACACACACATTTGTTCAAATTTACCTCAACATTTGACAGTCGTGACCAAAACACTTATTGTCGACCATATAAAATGTTAGATTTGATTTGAAAATTTAGATACTATATTTATTAAAGAGATTGGAATATAACATTTTTGTATGGAGGGTTTCCATAATTTTATCGACGAACGAACGATGCAAGTCTACTTTTTTGGTCGTAAAAAAATACACACACAAAGTGTTTTTCGTTGTCTTAAGAAGTTTTAGTCGTATCACACTAGAATAAGGCAGCGAATGACCAAAAACCAGTCTAAAGCTGACAGAAATCTCAGCATCAACAACGACACAAAATTTTGATCGCGAAATTTAAAACAAACTGAAATTTATAAACAAGGATTTGTTCAAATATTACGTCAGCAGATTTTCGGGAATTAAGAACCCCCTTTAAAACCCCCTTGCACACACTTTTCCTATACCTTTTTAAAGGACTATCACAAACTCCAGGGGAAGGGGCCTCTCCAGTTCATGGACGTAATTTGTAACCAAACTCTAATTAAAAATACAAATCTCAAAATTTACCAGTGTTTCTCAACCGGTTAGAGTACGGCCATCCTTAGGGGAGAATGGGAAGGCTATGGAAATTTAATAAACAAAAATGTTGTGCTACAAAAAAACCATATGGCAATTCGAATGTTGAACTATATTTAAAACAAATCGTCATAGATATACCTAGACCCTTAAGATCCTCTGTAATTACTGTTAACTTTAAGAATAATTAAATTTCTAGGTCCCAGCACCGATTACGACCTGGTTTATAATATTATTAATATTACACTAATATTGTTAATGAATCGCAGAGAATCTATAAAAATCCATATCTATTGAGCTACTAAGATTAAACTACGAAAATTACATTAAAGTTTAATACCGTCTAACGTCAGCAATTTTATGTGCCAAATACGCAGAAACGTAATTACCAGCTGAAAGTGGCACTTCCAGTTGATTGCTCGCATTTAATTACCCTTCGATTCCAGCAAACCACACTGCACTGATTAAAGCATTCGACAATGAACTTCTTGGCTAACCACATATCAATAACCGCAATCATTAGTTGACTGCGGTCAAAATCGGTCCAATTAAACTGTTCGTTACCGTGTACCGTGAACCTTTTCGAACAAGCAGGTAACAAATCGATTTTCTTCCACAATTTAAAACAAATTTCAAAGAACGAGCTCATTTTATACAAGTAACAAAATTCAGCATGTCAGAGCAAACGAAATGTTATGCAATTTCACTTCAAAAAAATCTCCCCCTCTGTCGATCTCCCCAGGCTTGAATGTTTAATGCCAGGAGTGGAGCAAACTCCACTTCCAGCTCGACACAACTCAAACTGCGAACATTAATGAAATGTACATTATTTATCTTACGCAGCGAAATTCGGAATTAAGTGCTGCTGCGACTGGACACTGCTCCTCTGTTAAAGTTGAACGCAGGGGGAGATACGAAGATTGTTTTTTTTTCGCCGGAACGATGTAACTTTGAGATGCGTTGCTGTTGAGTGTCAAGAACATTATTTTCCTTTTGAAATATTTGGACACGTGTATTGTTAAAAGTGTTTCTCCTCTTCAATCTTGCCTAAAAAATCAAGGTGTAAAAATAATCAATTTTCTAAACTTTATATTGTATTCCATTGAAAAATATCTGACATCGATTACAAATTGAGCTTTGAACAATCAATTTTAAATTTAATCAATTAATTTTTTGACTCCTTCAGAAAAATAATAATTGTATAACGGTTCGAGAACTATAACCGAGACAAGTGGTAACAATTCCGCCTCGTGAGCGGTAGATTCAATCCTCTGATCGGACCAACACAAATGAGATAATTTCACTTCTGGGGTCAGGGAAGGTATTTACTACAGAGGAAAAAATAGTTTAATTTAAGAAGTTTGAAATTTTGATTGGTTGAATATAACACAGCAAAAAATCCGATGGTAAAATCGCATGCAAAATCATGCACATCACCTTCGTCAAAATAAACACTTAATAGGGGAGATGGGGGTAAGACGGGGGAGGGAGAAGTCTAATAAAATTTACACAACAGATTATTTTGATCTCAAATTACGTACATATTGTTCTACTACTAGTCCATTATAGAAATGACATAAATTAGTTGGTCTAAAAACCAATTTTCAATACTTTTCAGCAATTTTTAAAAAAATAATTGAAATCGTATATATATGAAATACGCGGGGTAAGACGGCCACCCATGTGGGGTAAGACGGCCAATGCTGTAAATTAACTTAATAACTTTGCTAAATCCACCCAAACACCTACATGGTTTGTTTAACAGACTTCTCTGAACATCATAACTATTTTGGTTGAAAAAAATCAGGTTTCAAATGTGAAGAAAAATGCTGTTTAAAAAATTTCATATTTTGGCTCAGTGAATTTCATATTATTGCGACCACATTTTATGAAAAACTATGAATTTTTACTACAAAACAAACACAATTTGATACAAAAAAAAAATAGTTTCTGTATTTCGATTAGAATAAGTAAATCAAAATTATGTAAACAATATTAAATTAGCGATTTTTATGAAAAGTTTGATAGGATTTCATACTATTCAATGAGTTTTGCTGTATCACAGTAAAGAATGTTGTCGAAACGATAGTTAACAGCATTTTGATTAAAAATGGATAGATTTATTGAAAATACTTTTTCTTTATCTTCAAATATGTCTTAATAGTCAAAAACCGTCAAAAATATAACCTATATCAAATAAAATCTTCAAATTACGGGTGGCCGTCTTACCCCCGGAGGAGGTGGCCGTCTTGCCCCCAAATAAATTATTTTTTAAAACATTTTTTGTAAACAGTTCATCGCATTTTTTGAACTTTTTCGAGGGACATAATCTGGGGAAAACTTCAATTTAACATGAAAAAATATTTGAAGACAGAAAAACATATTGTTATTTAACAAAAATGCCTAAGTTGTAATTCATGAAAATTACATCCAGTTTCAAGTTCAAAAATTATTTGTTTATTTTGAGCAATTTTTATACAATTTCAAACAATATTTCTGGCAAAGGTGACTCCATATGCATTATTTAGCATGAGGAACAGTATTGCTGAACATTTTAGTAATATTCATTAGTATACTTATTAAAACAGTGGGGTGGCCGTCTTACCCCGCCTGGCCGTCTTACCCCCAGCTCCCCTACTACACGCTGCATGTACATTTTTTGCAAACACAAAAAAAAAGTTGCAACCGATGGGATTCAAACCCAGCACCAACAGTAAGGACTGGCGCCTTAGCCAGCTCGGCCATCAAACCGATGAACAGTTAAAAGGATAAACGCATATATGGGCTTGACATTTCGGTCAAGTAGGTTTCCCATATGATGGGCTACATATTTCAGGGTGTAAAATTACATAAAATTGCATAAAATCGGGGAAAATCGGTAAAAGAGTATGAATAAGAACAGCAAATTTTAGAGTAATAAATCTGGTAATCGGTGTACTAATTGCCTAATTCTGTTTCTGTTTAAACCGGCACCTGAATCTCTGGAATTTCGTTCCGGAAATTCCCACGATGAAAACATTAATCCCGAACATCTCCCATTTCCCTGAAAAAAATAAATAAATAAAAATAAACAACCAAATTCAAACTTATACCTCAGGCCGAATTACAGCTCCATAGATTAAGGGAAAGTTTGGTAAAACGGTGCTCAAAACGTTAAAAGTTATAAACGTAGAATACACTTCGTTTTAAAGCCAATATTTTCATAAGCAATTAATTTGTACTACATAAAAAAATGCCTCCGAAAATTATGTAATCGTAGGTTACTCAAAATCTAAGACTGCCATGATTTTAAATTTTAGCTTGATTCTTTGGAGTGGTCATAAGATTTCATCCACCTGATTTGAAATGATGGCCGATGTTCCGAATTTTTTTTTGATTTATGGCATGACACGTAACATAAAAACTTATAGAAATATTGACTTAGGAAATGATCAAATATGGATATATTTTTCATTCATAATAATCATTCTAAAAACATGTTTTTTTATTGTTATAATTCGAATATTTGAAGGTTTTTGAGTAGTTTTTCTTTTTTCTTCAATTATCCAAAGTCTTGATTATCTGAAGTTTTGGTAAACGCATTTTTCCATTTTTTTTTTCGCCGCCATATTAGTCACCATCTTGAATTTTAAAATTTTAAATCAATTTAGCGTAGTAAAGGGCTCGACAATAAAAAATTAGACAACCAAAAAAAAATTTTTTTTTTCTTGATTCGATTATCCTAAGTGAAATTTTTCTGAGGCCTTCGGAAAATCGAGTCTGGACTGTAATTGTAAGTTTATTGAAATGATATCTTGCTAGTTTACACTGTATGTCAGGGCTAGGAAGTAATCAGTAATTATTAAAAGATAAAATTAAAATAAACAAATATTCAATCCCTCGTTAGGTTGTCAGATTAAAAGTTCAAACTAAATTTTATGCAGGTAAAATATTTGGTTTTCGTTCAACCTGGCCATATAACTAAGCAAAATAAATTAGATCTCGTTCAACAAGAAAACACTTATTTTCTAACTGCAACGAAGAGTTAATTGCTTAGCAAAAACAATAATAATTATAGTTGTTTTTTAAGCAAAATATAAAAATAATCACCACAATATAAAAATATAGGTTTCCAAACTCATTGAAAAAAAAACATCCTCCATGAATTGCTAGAAACATACATACAATTCATATATATTTTCAAAAACCCTTTCAAGATGACCCAGGGCACTCCTTGACCGAGCATCGCCACTCTCTATCACAAATCCAAACTTTAAAATGGCCAACATATATCCGCATAGTTCTGCTCCAAGCAATTCCAGCGCATCGCATTGTATTGTTAGCACGTTTCCATTGTTGTCAAAGCCTCAACCATCTCTACCATCATCGTGATATGGCCAAGGTTCTTCCAAGTCTGGTTCCCGCAACTGTCATTGCGATCGCTGCCATAGAGCAAACTAGAAACTAGGTCAAACAGCTGAAAACACACACACACACATAGGGTGCTTCCACGAATTACGTAACTGTCGTCGAATCGAAACATCGAAACCATCCTAAGGATTAGTGGGTTTAGGTTGCTGCGATCTGTTAGTCAAAACTTTACTTACACTGCAACGTAAAGATGAACGACAGGAGTATCTTCCGCTGAACCATGCTTGAAAAGCGCTTCTTTTCGACACGGTTAATCCTAATTAGTTTCTGCTCACTTTTACCTCCCTCCCTTAACTATTACACTCTAACAACTTCCCAATGCGTGGGAGTGTATGTTACATTACCACAAACACTTTTTTTTTTCGTCACGGAAATGACTTAATAACTTCACCTCTTTCCCCCTTTCTCACCACATTCACTAACCTAACCTCACTTTTAATTAGCTTCCCATCTGACGCACTCGTAGTGACCTTCAACCGGATGCTGGACTGGATGGCAATGTAAACAACACTTCCTCTTCCCCTGTAAGAGGATTCTTTTCGATGGAATGAAGTCTACAACGGGCAGTGAATTAAATTCCACTTTCACCTCCCCACTCCTTCAACTCACCACACACACACTCGTTCTCACCACAGCAGCAACGTGTGCAGTGATTGCACTTGATTCAAAAAGGGGGAAAAGGACTTAATCTCTTTATTATGGTTACGGAATCTCCTGTGTGGTCACCAGTGCCAACCCCTTGAGCACACCCAGGACCAACTCTCGGGCATGACCTGACCGCCTCCGGTTTTCACCACGGCGGCGGAAGCTGACCAGGAAAAAGGATAATTAATCTGCCCCGGGAGGATCCGATTCCGTCTTCTCTGCGTCTCCTTCTTCGCCTGTTCTTTTTTTTTTCAGGGTGTGGTTCACAACCCGGAACTTACGGCGTGGACCACCTCTTCTCGGACGAAATCCGTTCCCCACAAAAACTCCCACCTCGGCTACAAATCGCGAACAATCTCACTGATAATCACCGCAAAAATGTATGCGCCCCTCACTTGCTGTGATAATCCGTTCCGCGCGATAATGTTCCGTTCCGCGATGACCCCCGTGTGCGGTCCCCGGCAGAAAACCGATCTGACCTCGTTCGAGTGCTGGCGTTAACTGAGGCGGCCCCGAGTCCCCGAATCCCTGCGACGACGACGAATCCTAGAAGACGAATCCGGAAAGGATGCTGCGAGAGATGCTGAGAGAGAGAGAGCGGAAGAGCGCTTCTCACGAGAGTGAGAAAATTCTCGCGATGATGAAAAGCGGGGATGATGATGATGATGATGCAATCATCGTCATTGAGATGGGAGAGGAAACTCAAACGTGGGAGAAAAGTGTCACAACAGAGAGCAAGGACGTGATGATTGTGAAGATGATGAGGTGAGAGAGGAAACGGCTCACGACTCACGGAATTTTGGGTTTCAGTGGAGTGTTTGTATGTGCAATGAGAAAAATAGACCGATTTGCTGAAGGGCTGTTTTGTGGTGAAAATTGTACCTACTGATATTGTTATTGATACTGATGTTGTTCTCTTATGAAAATGAACTGTGCGATTAGGTGCTGATGTACCTCAAAACCCCTTTGCCATGATCACAGCATGCTGCTAACTAAAATTTGCAAAATGTCTAAGAATTCATTAAAAATCTTCTCACTACTTACTTTAAATACTTATTAAAAAATTTGCATTAATTTTTTATATATTTTTTATTCGGGTTGAGCTTTGATTCCAACATTGTCCGTCGATTTTTTTGGTCCAAATAACTTAAAAAAAAATTAAAAAGTATTTTTTTGTTTAATAACGGTTTTCGGCTTTCAGTCAAGTATAAGCAGCAAAAACAATTTTTTTGCACTATATCGACGTTTCGTAATTTGAGTTTGAGCATGATGTAAAATCAAAAATCAAAAATCAAAAATCAAAAATCAAAAATCAAAAATCAAAAATCAAAAATCAAAAATCAAAAATCAAAAATCAAAAATCAAAAATCAAAAATCAAAAATCAAAAATCAAAAATCAAAAATCAAAATCAAAAATCAAAATCAAAATCAAAAATCAAAAATCAAAAATCAAAAATCAAAAATCAAAAATCAAAAATCAAAAATCAAAAATCAAAAATCAAAAATCAAAAATCAAAAATCAAAAATCAAAAATCAAAAATCAAAAATCAAAAATCAAAAATCAAAAATCAAAAATCAAAAATCAAAAATCAAAAATCAAAAATCAAAAATCAAAAATCAAAAATCAAAAATCAAAAATCAAAAATCAAAAATCAAAAATCAAAAATCAAAAATCAAAAATCAAAAATCAAAAATCAAAAATCAAAAATCAAAAATCAAAAATCAAAAATCAAAAATCAAAAATCAAAATCAAAATCAAAATCAAAAATCAAAATCAAAATCAAAAATCAAAAATCAAAATCAAAATCAAAAATCAAAAATCAAAAATCAAAATCAAAAATCAAAAATCAAAATCAAAAATCAAAATCAAAAATCAAAAATCAAAAATCAAAAATCAAAAATCAAAATCAAAATCAAAATCAAAAATCAAAAATCAAAATCAAAATCAAAAATCAAAATCAAAAATCAAAAATCAAAAATCAAAAATCAAAAATCAAAAATCAAAAATCAAAAATCAAAAATCAAAAATCAAAAATCAAAAATCAAAAATCAAAAATCAAAAATCTAATCAAAATCTAATCAAAATCAAAAATCAAAAATCAAAAATCAAAATCAAAATCAAAATCAAAAATCAAAAATCAAAATCAAAAATCAAAAATCAAAATCAAAATCAAAAATCAAAATCAAAAATCAAAAATCAAAAATCAAAAATCAAAAATCAAAAATCAAAAATCAAAAATCAAAAATCAAAAATCAAAAATCAAAAATCAAAAATCAAAAATCAAAAATCAAAAATCAAAAATCAAAAATCAAAAATCAAAAATCAAAAATCAAAAATCAAAAATCAAAAATCAAAAATCAAAAATCAAAAATCAAAAATCAAAAATCAAAAATCAAAAATCAAAAATCAAAAATCAAAAATCAAAATCAAAAATCAAAAATCAAAATCAAAATCAAAAATCAAAATCAAAAATCAAAAATCAAAAATCAAAATCAAAAATCAAAATCAAAAATCAAAATCAAAATCAAAAATCAAAAATCAAAAATCAAAATCAAAATCAAAAATCAAAAATCAAAAATCAAAAATCAAAAATCAAAAATCAAAAATCAAAATCAAAATCAAAATCAAAATCAAAATCAAAAATCAAAAATCAAAAATCAAAAATCAAAATCAAAAATCAAAAATCAAAATCAAAATCAAAATCAAAATCAAAAATCAAAAATCAAAATCAAAATCAAAATCAAAATCAAAATCAAAAATCAAAAATCAAAAATCAAAAATCAAAAATCAAAAATCAAAAATCAAAAATCAAAAATCAAAAATCAAAAATCAAAAATCAAAAATCAAAAATCAAAAATCAAAAATCAAAAATCAAATATCAAAAATCAAAAATCAAAAATCAAATCAAAAATCAAAAATCAAAAATCAAAAATCAAAAATCAAAAATCAAAAATCAAAAATCAAAAATCAAAAATCAAAAATCAAAAATCAAAAATCAAAAATCAAAAATCAAAAATCAAAAATCAAAAATCAAAAATCAAAAATCAAAAATCAAAAATCAAAAATCAAAATCAAAAATCAAAAATCAAAATCAAAATCAAAAATCAAAATCAAAATCAAAAATCAAAAATCAAAATCAAAAATCAAAATCAAAAATCAAAAATCAAAAATCAAAAATCAAAAATCAAAATCAAAATCAAAAATCAAAAATCAAAATCAAAATCAAAATCAAAATCAAAAATCAAAAATCAAAATCAAAAATCAAAAATCAAAAATCAAAAATCAAAAATCAAAAATCAAAAATCAAAAATCAAAAATCAAAAATCAAAAATCAAAAATCAAAAATCAAAAATCAAAAATCAAAAATCAAAAATCAAAAATCAAAAATCAAAAATCAAAAATCAAAAATCAAAAATCAAAAATCAAAAATCAAAAATCAAAAATCAAAAATCAAAATCAAAATCAAAAATCAAAAATCAAAATCAAAATCAAAATCAAAATCAAAAATCAAAATCAAAAATCAAAATCAAAATCAAAATCAAAAATCAAAATCAAAATCAAAAATCAAAATCAAAAATCAAAAATCAAAAATCAAAAATCAAAATCAAAATCAAAAATCAAAATCAAAAATCAAAATCAAAATCAAAATCAAAATCAAAAATCAAAAATCAAAAATCAAAAATCAAAAATCAAAAATCAAAAATCAAAAATCAAAAATCAAAAATCAAAAATCAAAAATCAAAAATCAAAAATCAAAAATCAAAAATCAAAAATCAAAAATCAAAAATCAAAAATCAAAAATCAAAATCAAAAATCAAAATCAAAAATCAAAAATCAAAATCAAAAATCAAAAATCAAAATCAAAAATCAAAATCAAAATCAAAAATCAAAATCAAAATCAAAAATCAAAAATCAAAAATCAAAAATCAAAATCAAAATCAAAATCAAAATCAAAATCAAAAATCAAAAATCAAAAATCAAAAATCAAAAATCAAAAATCAAAAATCAAAAATCAAAAATCAAAAATCAAAAATCAAAAATCAAAAATCAAAAATCTAAAATCTAAAATCAAAAATCTAAAATCAAAAATCAAAAATCAAAAATCAATTGAAGGAATATTGTACTTTTCAGCGTAGAGTGTTAATATTGTGTCGAGTGATGTCTCGGCAGCGACAAAATAGAATTTGAATATATTTTCATACATTTTTCATTTAAAAAAAAAATCAATCAAAATCACTTTTAATCAAACAACTAACAAAATATGTTACGAAGATAAACGCAAATGTTTCGTTGTCCTCCAATTCTTCTATCTAAACCATCCTTTTCCGAAGCACGTTCCACCTAAACTCGTTCCCAATGGTCATTTCCAGCCTTGCCTAAACATCACCAGTTAGGGCATTCTGGCCAACTTTTTCCCCCGGCGGTCCGTCGCATTCTTTTCGCTAATTAAAAGTGACTTATGACAAGGGGTTGGTGTTATTAATTTTGTTCGCCGGTTTGATACAAACAGCACCGCCGATGTTCACCCAAAATGGGGATGAGGAAAAATGTTTCACCAGTCTTCGCGCGGACCATCGAAAAGACCTTTGAACTAGAAAGCCTTAGTGAAGGAGTTTCAACAAAGTTTTGTTTTTTTTTACTTATTTCAGCACCAACTTAATATATTGGCTGAAATGGTTAAAATTTTGTGAAGTTTAATTTTTGTTACTTTCCTTCTTATCAGATCCACACTCTTTTTCGCTTGACCGTGAAGACATGTCCCATTACCAAATGTCACGGGACGAAGATGGCGTTATTGCCACTGTTGGGACCTTTTTGTTGAACATCTTACAATGTTTTTGTTTCCGCTATTGCTGCTGATCTGCAGATGAGACGTGTTCAGGGGACGCGGAACTAGTAACCAGCTTTTAGATCGAAATTATCCATACAAGATGAGTAAAAATTAAAGAGAAAAAAATCAGTTAAAATTAGAAAATAACGAGCCTACGTATTAATAGCATCAACAGCAAAAGCTACCTTTCATCACATCTTGAAAGCTCACAACAATGAGGTTATATCCTCAACCAGACATTGCAATTTAATCACCCAACAACCAACGACCTCACCAAGCTGTCCGAGTTAAGTCCTAGCCTGAAGAAGCTGAATAAATGACTCGTCCCATCATAAATCGCCTCGAAAAATATTTAATTGGATGATAAAGCACTTCGGCACCACCCCTGCACGTAGTTCCGAGGTCTGGAGTGTGCATGACCGGAGTTCCCCGGGTCATCAAGTGTCCCTCTATCCTCTATCCAGAATTCCTACATGATGGCAAGTAGAAGCCATCCTCTTCCCTCGCATGGACAACCCAACGACGACGAGTTGACTTTTTGACCAGCCGGAAATAGCTCGAAATTTTGCCCCAAGTTACAACCCGGCGGGAGTAACAAGGACACGTCCACAGGATGACGACCGAAACAAAGGAGAGACATTCCTCCATCATCTTCAACGTTGTATAGTGGGTAGTGTGAAAAGTGCATTGTTTGGTGGGGGGGGGGACTCTGGGTGACATTTTTGCTGTGGGAAACACAACCAGGAACCCGAAACAAAAAAAAGTACGAGGTGATGATAAATTCTACCCACGACCAACGGCAGAAAACTCACTCTGGGCACGGCATCAATCACACACACATACAAGCTGTTGTAGCAAAAGAGACGAGAAAACTGTGTGGGGAAACTTGTAGCAGGGAAAATTCAAAGTATGTTTTGGGATGCTGGCAGCTTTGCCAGGGTGTCGCGCAGAGGATGCTGTCTAATGCTTTCGTTTGCTTCAATACATCGCAGAATGTTGCGCAACATTTTTTGTGTATGGCTTTGGTGTTGCATTGTTTAGATTGATTTGTTGAAAATATAGCTTATTGTACATTATGTAAAAGTTTTCAATTCATGTAAATTCCACGAAAAAGGATGCCGTCAAACCTACGAGCAGTTCTTAATAATTATTATTATAATTAATTGAATTGGATGGATTTCTCTCCATCGATTCCATAGGTCCAAATAAGCCATTTTGCATCATTGGTTTCTACATGCAAGTCACCAAACAAGTTTGGGAGCTGTTCATAGAAAAGTGCTATGCAAACATTCGAAAATTAATTTTGTGTTGCCGGCTAAATTTACGGTTATAAAAAGGACTGTTTCAAAAACAGGTACACGGAAAACAATTAACTTTTTATAACATAAGCTCGATTTTGTCAAACTTGATCCATTAATTTATTTGTATTTTTTCTATGTTTTAGTAGACAAAGAGTTTCAACTTCTGAGCTATAGCGGATGACGGAAGTTTTGTTGAATTGTATGAATTGAATATCATAAAAAACATTAACATTTGAACATTTGAACATTTCAACACTTGAATTGATTTGAACATTTGAATGCATTTTACACCTGCCTAGTTGTTTTGCAATCATTAGTTTTTGAAATATTCAAGTAAAGAAGAAAATTTTGCAATCACCTTTTGAAGGCAATGAACTGAAACACTTTTCCATAATGAATTTTTTTGCTGGTTTACCGTTACAAAAATGCAAATCAATTTGTTATTTTGTTTGGCAAATTTGGAAAGTAAATTTGAAGTACTTTCAAATGAATGTGAGACATAAACCATTTCATACAAATTTTAGCCGAAAACACATTTGTTTAAAAAAACGCTTTGGGTCTTCAAGACCAGCGCTCCGTTTTTGTTAGAAATGACAAATTCAAACAAAATCTAAAACAATTCAACATAATAATCTAAAAGGATTGCGTATTTTAACTGCTCCTTTCAACATTTTGTCAAAAAATCAGAGGGCAAATAAATATACTAAACATAGAAAATTTTCAGAAAAAAGCTTTTTGCCTTGGTTACCAAGCATTCAGACTGGCATTTTACTTATTTATTATGCATGCATTTTTTATTGATTTGATGATTTTTATTATTTTGTTAAATTACCAAATTTCTTAATTTTCAAAATTTCTAAAATTTCTATGATTTTTTGAATCTTATATTTTTTTTTAATTTCTTGATTCCTTCAAACTTTTTTTAACTTTATCAAATCATTTAAATTTCATTATTTTATTATTTTTATTTCATGTATTTTTCAAATTTTGCTTCGCAGCTTCCTAAAATTCTAGGATTGCATTAAAATTTTCATTCTTTATATAATTTTCAATTTCTCATTTTTTTTTGTCAAAAAAAAAATCAAATTATTTGCTATACAGCATTGCCTTGGCTTTCTCGATTGCGAGATTCGTACTCGAAACTAGGTGTCCGAGAGCTTGATTGTTGAGGCAATTGCAATCCTCTTTTTACATTTTTTTTTGTTACAAGCTTTATAATCTTTTTATCTCACATTTTTCATGAAAATAGGTTAGGGCCTCGTGGCGCAGTGGTTAGCGGCTTCGGTTGTCGATTCCTAAGTTGCCATGGAGCGCGAGTTCGATTCGATTCGGAAGGGGAAGTAAAACGTCGGTCCATTTGTGTAAAAGAGGTTTTGGGTGACTCACCACACATAACCTTCGGACGCCTAGAAATGAGCAGAAACTTGCAACAGAGCCCACAAAAGACCCGGGGGTCGTTAAAGTGGATTGCTTTGCTTTTTAGGTTATTTTGTAATAACGGAATAAGATTTCATTTTTTCTTGTCACTGCTAGCAAACAAAAATCAGACCTTTTGATAAAGTACGCTTGAATTACTTTTTGTTTAAAATTTCCTGAATTTCTTGGATATCTAGAACTATTTCAAATGTTTCATTTTAAGTTCATAAATTTTATTAAATTATTATAATTTTCCGAATTTACAAACAAAATGTTCACCTCTTTACAAAGTACGCATGAATCACTTTATTTTTTATCAAATTTTTCGAGTTGGTTTTAAATTTCTTGAGTTTTATGAACACTTTGTACTTCATGAAAAATTTATCAAATTTTGTCAATTCCTGGAAATTTAAAATTTCTTGAATTTCATTAAAATATAGACATTTCGTATTTTTGAAGTTTATGTCCCTCGACTCTGACCAAAGGTGGGGGGGGAGGAGCAAAAAAATAAAAAAGTATAAAAATTGAAATTCGATTCATGGTTTCACCATTTTAATGAAAAAAGTGTTTTAAAATGCACTAAACAACTATCCAGTTGTTTTGCCATCATAAGTTTCCAAAATAAATAGGTATTGACGAAAATTTTATTTTTTGCGAAAATTTTTTTTTTTTTTTTTTGCGGTGCTGTACATTGGAATTTTATAAAAATGCTAAACATTTCTAAACAAGCCCAAACATGCTTAATATGATTATCAATGCAGAAAAATGCATTTTAGATTCTTTTCAGTTGATTAGACTTCTATTTTCATGGAAATTTTTTGAAGTTTTTTGGAAAAATATTTTTTTTGCCCCCTGATTTTTCAGACCAATTTTGAAGGGGGGGGGGGGGTGACATAAACGGCAACGGCCTTAGTGTAAAATATTTGTAAGTTCTGTGCCACTGATGCATACAAGCTTGAATTCCTTGTTTCTAAAAATTCATTTTCGCAGGTTTCTTAAATTTATTTATTTTTTATTTCAATGATGTTATAATTTAACCCTCTACAACCTAGCCCCGCCTTTAAACGGCTTCGATCTGAAAAATCGCCAAAAATCCATTTTTCAACCAGTTTTTGATCTTTAAAAAGCATTGGAAAGAAGAACTCTTAAAATTTCAGAAAATTTATGGGTTGGAAGTTTTTCTTGTTTTATGTGACTTTGCCAATGTTTTTAAAAATGTCATTTTTTTAGGGGTCAACTTTGGCTGCGTTTGTTACTAAAATTTCCTTTATTTTAAGTAAAAAGAAGTATGAAGTAGTTTTTGTAGTGTCCCAGACTATGCCTCTGCGCATTTTTTTACAATTTAAATGACGATGGTGCCATTTTATAGCAGAAAATATGAAAACAAGCAAAAAAATTAAAAAGTGACTGTAAAAACATAAAAAAAGATAGGCAAAATGTAATTTTATTACGTGGTAGAATAGGCCAAACACTATCAAAAACAAACATAAACTAAACAAGATAAAAGCAAATTAAAATACTAAAGTTAAAACAAGAAAAACATAAAACAAGAAAAGTAAAGTTTTTCGTAGAACAAAAGTTGCTCAAAATGATCTCCACAACACGGGAAAAATAAAAATTTTCGAAAAAGAATTGGGCAGTAGAGAGTTAATTTGAAATTATCGAATTTAACAAAATTATACGAATTTCTTTAATTTCTTGAACCTTACATATTTTAAACTTTACCAATTTCTCATGAATTTTGCATTTATTTCAATGCCTAGATTTACCCTTCAACTTAGCCTGTATTAAATAAGCTTATATCTGTAAGCCCATACATTCAATTGCCATGTGATCAAACACAAACTTATGGGAAATTGGACGAGCTTTTCGGTAAAAATATTTTCGAAACTGAAATATCAAGTCTGTCATATATAAATTGCCTGAAACCATCAAAAAACCTATTTTTTCAACATTTTTATTTTTAAAACCGCTGTAACTTCACAAGAATAGGACTTGAGACAATGGTCAATATGGAGACTTTTGTGTAAAATTGTCTGGAGAATCGATTCCCGTATTCGGCTTTTGAAAATTTTGACGTTTAGAGCACTTTTCAAAAAAACAGTTTTAGTAAATGATTTTTGTATTTTTTTAGGTGAGTTGCTCCATCCTGCATTTTTCATGAGTCTTTTTGTTACATCTTAGGCTATTTTTACAAAAATTTTGAGTGAAAAAAAATTGTAGGCTCACCTTCAAATTTAACTTTTAAACTTATAAATCAAAAAATCTCATAAAAGTGGAGTGTTTTTTTCTTTCAGTGTATTTTTTTCGGAAAGCCCGTCGAATTTCCTACAAGTTACCACTTTTTGATACGATGCTTCGAGATACAGCAATTTTTAAATCACGAAATACAAAAATATTGAAAACACGTACGCCCTTCTGAAATGTCATTATCGAGTGTTACTGGCTCCATGTACACAAAAATGGCTTATATATGCCTAGGATACCATGTCTGGAGTTTTTTTTTTTGAAAAGGTCCAATAAACCAAATTTCCAGTTTTTGCTTTTTGGGTGTTTTTAGAACCGCCTTGAGTCAGGGGCATTCAAAAACACCCAAAAAGCAAAAACTGAAAATTTGGTTTATTGGTCCTTTTAAAAAAAACTCCAGATGTCTACAAAGTTTCATTGAAATCGGAGAGGGTCGAGAAAAGAGTACCTTAAAAATTCCTGTTTTGGGCTGGAATTGCTCCTGCGTTTTAAACCATTTTTGACATGTTTGGATTAATTCAAACTTTTTCATCATTTTTTTTTTTTCGTCAAATCTTACATTATTTTGAGACTTATGATTGCATATCAACTGTACGGGAGTAAACGCATTTTCCAATGTTTTTTTCACTGAAATGTTGAAATTGTGGCTTGTATATAAAATTTTTATATTTTTTTTTTTCATAAATGCATTTTTAATCAATATCCGGTAATTAATAGCTTTTGGGCAAGCATGTTTCTATCAAAACATTGGAATAATTTGTTAAAATAGGGAGAATTTGCAAATTAGACGGAATTCAATTTAAGTCTTTAACATTTCAAACATAGAAGAATTTACCCAACTAACATTCTACATAGTTTGGAGTTAAATTATAGTTTTCCATCCAAAATTGATGTCAGATTATAATAAAATAAACTCATATCATATCGTTTTTTTTTTTTTCATAAACATGCAAATTAGTCAAATTCATGATATACGAGAAACTTTAACATTTAAACTCCATGCCAACCCGTCGATTTAAGGAATCTACCGGGCCCCCCCCCCCCCCCCCTCCACAATTTGGGCTAACATTTGTAGGTCGGGCAACGTTAACGTTAACGGGAGAAAGGCACGAACCCATTTAAGGTGAATTAAAAAGAATAGTTTTTGCCTTCCTCACCTCACTGAGGCAAGGCTATAAAATCACTCGAAAAATGAACTTCTTAAATACACCTCCTAGACATACCTTCACGTATACCTATCGACTCAGAATCAAATTCTGAACAAATGTCTGTGGGGATGTGTGTAGACATGATTTTTTTCCACACGATTATCTCAGAACTGGCTGAACCGATTTTGGCCGGATCCGCCTTATTCTGTTCGTTTTGGGGTCCCCTAAGTCCCTATTAAATTTTATTCTGTTTAGTAAAGTATTTAAAAAGTTATGCCAAGAAAAACATTTTTGTTGACACAAAAAAGGGTGATTTTTTGCATAACCTCAAAAGGCCGGGTCTTTTTGTTTACGTGCGAGAGTCGCGCCAGATGCGAAACGCCCGGTTGCCACATTGCTTCAAATGAGAGTCTGCATGTTTTCTGGAAAAGTCTGTATCAGGCATATATTTTTTTCATAAACATATTTTCATTATTACTTTGTTAATGTGAGGAAGGCACTACCCACCTAAGGGTGGATTAAGAAACGTTTTTAGTAGAGTATCTCATTGACCGGAGAAGTTACCAGGATTCTAGGTGAATGAAAAATATTCTCAGGATTCCAAAGTTTAAAGATCCAAGCTGACACCATTTACATCCTATTTATTTACGATTATCAACTTTCACACCTCGTTGAGCAGCTGGACCGGAAGTGAACACAGCTCCGAAATGAGCCTGCCCATTTTTCTTGCACCATACCAAATGATCGTTGCGTGTGTATGTGTGCATCCAGCGATCGAATTGGATCGACTCCAAAAATTACGCTGCAAGCTCGCGCGCCCTTGCAACGGTCCGTGACGCATGAGAAAGTAGCCAACAACTCTTTCGTCTCTCTTCCCTATGCTGAAAAATCCAAATCGCGTTGAAATTTTCTCACGAAAAAAAAGAAGCAAAGTACCTACCTCACCAAACAGACAGAGTCGTGAGAAAGCATCCAAATTTGGTGAACCGTGACGAATGGATAAATTTACGATGCAAATAAATTTGCCGAGATGCGAAATTGCTGTCCTTGTGAGTGAGTGTGTCACTGTGTGTAAGTGTTTGTGTGTGAGGGGTTGAGACGGCGACCAGGCTCCAGTCGTCCATCCACCGAGATATCTGGAAATCTGAGGGAGAAATGGCTACCATCGTCGTCGTCGTTGGTGCCGTTGGTCATGTCCTTTAAAAAGAATATCAGCAGACTGTAAATTGAGCAATTCTCTACCAAAACCGGAAATGGATTTTATTTGTATTTTTTGATTTGGCTCAAACTTTGATGGGGCCTTCCCTATGACCAAATACTATTTTGTGTGATTGGTTCATCCATACAAGTCTCCATACAATTGTGGCTGCTGTCCATACAAAAATGGTATGTAAATATTCAAACAGCTGAAACTTTTGAGTGAATTTTATGATCAATTAGGTGTCTTGGGCAAAGTTGTAGGTATTGTTGAGGACTGTAGAGAAAAAAATAGGTACACGGAAAAAAAATTTGCAGAATTTTTTATAAACTTTTTTTTTCACAAAAACTCAATTTCCCAAAATACGTATTTTTTGATTTTCGAGATTTTTTGATATGTTTTAGGGGACAAAAATCCACAACTTTTGAACCATAGAGAAACATGGTCAAAAAATCTCCCGCCGAGTTATGAATTTTTGAAAAAAACAGTGATTTTTGGAAAAAATCGAAGTTTTATGCAAAAACAAATTTGACATTACTTTTAAATGCAAAATTGAATTTGCAATCGAAAAGTACTTTACAGATTTTTTGATAAAGGGCTCTGTTTTCAAGATATAGCCAAGTTTGATTTTAGCGAAATATTTGCAGTTTTTCAATTTTTAAAAATAGTGACCATGAGTGACCATTTCTATTTTTTTTAATGGTTCAGAAAATTTGCTATAAAATTTTCTAAGAGACATTGAAGATTGAACCTCGGGTTGCTGAGATAGAGCCGCTTTAAGAAAAAGAAACACGAAAATTGAAGTTTTCTTAATCTCACCAAAATAACCCACCATTTTCTAATGACCATATCTCAGCAACTAATGGTCCGATTTTCAACTTTAATACATGAAAAATTAGTGAAATTTTCCGATCTTTTCAAAAAATATTTTGAAATTTTTTGAATCAATACTAGCATTTTAAATGGGCGTAATTTTCAATGTTTGGCCCTATTGAAATGTTAGTTTTGATTAAAAAAATTCAAAATATTTTATTCGAAAAGATCGGAAAATTTCACGAATGTTTCATGTTTTAACATTGATATTCGGACCATTAGTTGCTGAGATATCGTCATTAGAAAGTGGTGGGTTATTTTGGTGAGATTAAGAAAACTTAAATTTTCGTGTTTCTTTTTCTTAAAGCGGCTCTATCTCAGCAACCCGAGGTCCAATCTTCAATGTCTCTGAGACAATTTTATAGCAAATAAAATATTTTTAGAAATGGTCACTATTTTTAAAAATTGAAAAACTGCAAATATTTCGCTAAAATCAAACTTTCGGTGGCTATATCTTGAAAACGGAGCCCTTTATCAAAATATCTGTAAAGTACTTTTCGATTGCAAATTCAATTTTGCGTTAAAAAATAATGTCAAACTTGTTTTTGCATGAATTTTCGATCTCAAAAGTTGCGGATTTTTGTCCCCTAAAATATATCAAAAAATCTCGGAAATCAAAAAATACATATTTTGGGAAATTGAGTTTTAGTGAAAAAAAAGTTGATAGAAAAATCCTCAAATTTTTTTTTCCGTGTACCTATTTTTTCTCAATAGTCCTCAACAATACCTACAACTTTGCCGAAGACACCAAATTGATCAGAAAATTCACTCAAAAGTTACAGCTGTTTGAATATTTACATACAATTTTTGTATGGACAGCAGCCATAATTGTATGGAGACTTGTATGGGTGAACCAATGACGCAAAATAGCATATTTGGTCATAGGGAAGGCCCCCACAAAGTTTAAGTAAAATAAAAAAATACAAAAAAATGGTCGAAATCGTCCGATTTCGTAGAGAGTTGCTCAATTAGGAAACTGAAATAACCTTAAAGAAAAATGTGGAGAAATTTTGAGGATTTGAAAATCTAATTTTTAACAGCACTTGCAACGGTGCAGTAACGAAACAGAAACACAAATCATGTGGATCCATCTTAATCGTTCACAAAAAAATATAAAATTTAAATCAACATTTTTTGATTTAGCTGTTCAATCAAATTTGGTTAAGCTGTTGATACCCTTTGGCAGAATTTATTTAAAAGAGAAAAGTATCAGATGCTTGGTTAAGGATTGAATCATATTTCCATCAAACTCTCTTAATTTGCCTGGCATTAACTTTGAAAAATAGTTGCAACGGCCTAACCTGAACCAATGGTATAATTTATTATCATCTTACCAACGATTCTTTAATTTTCCCTCATTAAGTCCCCCAGCACGTTCCGTAAATCAGTCACCGTGGCCAGTGATTCTTTTTAATTCTCGACCGTTCAGGACAGAAATTTCCCAGACAGTTTACGGCAGTGAAAGTACGTCCATTTGACCAGCACACAGGTTCTTCTTCTCAAGTGGACACCGCCAACCAGCCCGAAATTGGTCTGCTTCGTCATTTTTAATGCACCCCCGGACTCAATTCGGTTAAAAGCTTACTCTTGTCTAGTTGTGGGGCCTTGAAGACCGCGAACCAAAAAAAAAAAAAAATCACGGTGGGGTAAAACTAGTGCAAGCAAAGGAAGGGAAAAAAGAAAAAGTTTTATGATGTCATCCGCTGGCAGCATAAAAATGACTTGAGGTCGTAAAAAAGAGGAGCATCGAAATTACGACTCCCAGACACAAACACACACAAATTGTGAGGTTTTTTCCTTCATTCATTCGACAAAAAAAAACTTTTTCCTCCATTTTTATCCCCTTTCTGACCATCCTTTCGAACCTTGAGAATCGTTACAAGTGTGTGTGTGTGTACGGGGAGGTGGGTGGAGAATGCAATTGCAAAAGTGACAAATGACAATGTTGCCCCACTGCATTTATCAGGGCACAAAACGGAAGTGCAAAAGCACCACCACCAGCGCACAAAAGTAACGATGCACGACGGCGGAAGGACGATGAGATTGAGTCGGAAGATCCTGGCTGAGCGGGCAGAGTTTGGTGGGTGAGCGGGAAATTGCTCGTGTGAAAAACAAGAAACAGATAATTTCCACTACTCCATTTCGTGGGGCACTGGTTTTGTTCGAAGCGGGAAGTGGTAGTTATTTTTTCGGCATGCAAGTAATATCTTTTTACTGGATTTTATCTAATGTATCAAATTGCGTTCAATAAGAGAAACAGATATTTGTTGAACGTTTAAAACAAGTTCAGGGAATAAATACTGCCAAAATAAACAGAAATGATAAAAATAGAAATTGCGCGTATCTACTCTAACGAAAAGGCGAGGAATTCTAAAGGTACTTTGATCGCTGATCAGAGATCCATTGTTTGATAACTTGTAAGGGTAGGTACTACCTTTTGTTATTACACAAAAATATGGTTTCATGGCATAGCTATCGGTGAAATTTTCGGGAATTCCAGGTTTTGATATATTTGAGTGAAATTTTAACTAACGAAACGAAGTTGACTTTATAGCTGTCGGCCACCATTGCTAGTACCAATCACTAGTGTCTTCCTTTTTATCTACAAGGACTTCGCCGCCCTGGGCTCCTAAGTGTATGAAAGTATGGCACGGAGCGACGGCGCCAAACACCCGTATTTACACAAAGAATTTTAGAGCGCCCGCCGCGGGATTATAACCGGCGACCTCTGGATTGTGAATCCAGTGCGCGGTCCGATTGATCCACACGAGCGAGACCTTTAACTATCCTGGCGTTATAGGAGTATCGATCTTATACAAATTTATTAAAAAGGAACTGTAACAAAAACGAAACTAAACGAAACTATTGGCACTACGCCCCCCGGGGCATGGCCTTCCTCTAACGTGGGATTTCTGCTCCAGCGCCTCTGACGAGACAGGAGGAACTGTAACATAACGTCAACACAAAAGAAAGTGAAATGATACAGAAAATCTTATGATGAAAGCAAAGTATTATAAATGATATGTTTTCCAAGAAAAATTAAAAAAGCAATTTTCACCAAAAGAACATATTTTCAATCGTACATATTCTTAATCAAACAAGCGTTTTTGACAAACGCAAGAATAGCAAGCTTCCCATCCCGAGCATGGATAAATAACAAGGGAAATGCGTAATAATACTTTCTCTGGTATCAATACCAAATTTTGGTATTCCAGAATTTGTAAATGGTCGAACACCACATTTTGGTATTCTTTTGGTATTACAGTATTTTATCAAATTCCTCTGCAACTATGGGAAAATTTTGACCAATTTTGACAAAATAATTAATTTTGCGCTAAAATGATGCCTGATCCGGGCGGTTTCGCGGAGTTTGACAGATGCGTTCGTGAAGTTGAACGGTGCGGGTCGCGGTCATCACGCAAGATTTTCGTTGCCGTTTCCGTCTTTGTTGTCCCCCTGATTGCGTTTGTTTTTCTATCCGGGCGGTTTCGCGTTTTTGCTTTTTCGAATATTATTTGGTTTTATCTTTCCACAGCCGGCTGTCTAAGATTGAATCATTTATTCTAAATCAACACCAAATAACCGGGAATAGTCTCATCCGCATCATCCGACTGTTTGCCTTGAGAATTCATAATCCATCACATTATTAAAAAAATTTATTGATTATTGGGTCGCATCATCATCCTCTATGATGAATCCTGGCCATTACCTTTACCCACTAACAAAATCCCAAATAGAAGTAGTTTTCCGGCACACGTGGGGGTGTGGATATCGTATAGAACCCACCTTTGGTAGCTAACTAACATTCCCGTCCCAATCCCCCGAGATCTACAAACTGACATGGCGGGCGCCGTTGGTGGCCAACGACTTTACCTATTTGCTCCAGATCTAGTTTTGATGATCTTGATGTTTTATCTTTTCAGCGCATTCATACATGCTGTTGATAAGGGAAACACCATTAGATCGTTGAAGCGTATGACCGGTTGTATTGATAGGTTATTACGGTCCTGTTCAGCAACGGAGAAGGACAACCATGGGTGGTCTCTCATGCTCATGCTCATGCTCAATTTTGCGCTAAAATTATGTCTCAAAGCGAATGCTTTCATTGAAAACCGGAAATTCAAGTTTGAATTTTTAAACATTTTTGATATACCCCCTAAAGAAATGACTTGAAATTGTGGAAATTTTTTTGAGTCAGGATGGCACATTTTGATATTATTTTGGTATTGAAAGGATTATTATTTTGGTATTGAAAGATTCAATCTAATTCCTCTGAAACTACGGAAGTTTTTTTTATAAATTTTGACGAGATTATTAATTTTTATTTGACTTGAATCCCAAAAATGTTGAAGCTGATTTTCATTATTTTTGATATACCTTCTAAGATTAAAAAAAAACGTAGAGATTTCTCTAAGTTGGGATAACCAAATACTTTGACTATTGAATTTTGGTGAATTTCAATCCTTATTTTTTCAATCTTGTTATTTTTCAGAATCTTCAAGAACTTCAAGCACAGGCCGTTCATCAATGACAAATGAATTCGATGTGGTGAAGAATATCACTAAGAACAACATGGAATCATCAGGTGAGTAGATTTGGCTGTTGCATATGGATCATTTCCGTTTTTTCACTAACTGCAACTGCTGCACCCAAATTTTGGTATTACTTGTGCAAATATCAGCGACCAAAATGTGATCTTGGTTGCCCAGTAATAGATGGTAAAATACTATCAAATCATACCATAATCATGTTTGTGGAAGATCACAGGAATACCAAAATATGATTTCCAAGGGCGCGGGAATACCTAAAATTAAAACCATGGCAATACCAAGTTTTGGTTCTCAAGCAATGTTCAAAAATCCAGAAGACCTTAACTTGGTATTGAAATGGTTCTATTTTGAGGTATTATTTTACCCTTGGAATAACATGGTTTGGTATTGTTGTGCCCTTCCACATACAAGACTTTGGTATGATTTCATTGTATTTTACCATCTATTACTGGGCAATCAAGGGCACATTGGGACCATCCATAAACCACGTGGACACTTTTTTGGGAATCTGTTACCCCCCCCCCCCCCCTCGTGGACAATTGCCTATACAAAAAAAAACTTTTTTGTATGGATCGTGGACAATCGCCATACCCCCCCCCCCCCTAAAGTGTCCACGTGGTTTATGGATGGCCCCATTTTGGTCTCTGTTATTTGCCCAAGTAATACCAAAATTTGGTATTCCCGTGTTATTTACCCCTGCTCGGGATGCGCCAGTGACCACGCACACCGTATTTTTGGTTTTCTAGCTTCGGTACGATCCCATTTGTGTGTTGGTATTTTGGTTCATCGTACCAGTGCACCAACCATGCGTCAGCTCGTCGGTTCGTTTTCGTACGTATCTGGCATTCACCCGTGGCATGAACCCAGCGTATAGAGGAGAAAAGCAACTCGCGACACGAACTGTTTACAGATCGGCCGATGGTCAAAAAATCGTAGAAAATCGATAGTTGAACATAATGATTTGCTTTTATCTTCATGTGGAAGCTTTTCTTGGGATCTTTCGATTGATGTATACACCGGATGCGACTTTTTACGTTTTATATAAAAAAAAATAAGAAAAACATTGACCCATGAAAACCACAAATTCGGAACACTTTTTTCTTACGGATGTAAACAAACTATGATTCTCTCCAGGAGTACATGTTCACAAAAAAAAAATCATGGTAATATTACATCTGGGAAGGGGTACATCTTTTATGTAAGAAAAAAGGTGTAATTTTACCTCTGGAAATGTGTAATTTTACCTCTTTTCTGGTGTAATGCCACTTTTTCAGTCTAAATAGAGATAAAATTACATCATAAAAGAGGTAATATTCTACCTTCCATAATAACAGCATCCAAATTTACATTATTTTTTATTGTGTTTTTAACAAAATATTGACTTCACACTCTGACATCAAAGAAACTCAAGCTAAGTGATGTTTTATACATGGTTTGATAACTTTTTTGTGATGTTATCATTTAAACTCAGGTGTTCCATAATTGTGGAAGGCACAAAAACATCCCACAATTATGGAACAGGCAATTTGCAGGCAGTGTTTTGCTGCTCTGAATAAATTAGTCTCGAAATGCAGTTTTATGTTCAAAAAGAACTACTTTTACCAGAGAAATAGCAAGAGAATGTCGAAATGAAGGTCCTAAAAATAGTAGGGTCGACAGAAAAGCTGCATTTAGCATGCTATTGACAAATTATCACAAAAGTGTTCGGAATTTGTGGGTGTTCCGAATATGTGGGATGACTGTACGAGTGAACCGCGTGTGCCGCACAGTACAGGGAAGCTTGCCATTCAGATTCTACGAACGTGAGAGGGTCAGAGATAGCTATTTTAACAAACGCACCACTGCACGCTAAATCGCAAGTACTTTAGGTAGAAAGCCATTAGCGTCGCGAGCATTGAAAACTTTGAAAACGATATAAACGATGAAAAGCTAAGAAAGCTCATATTGGAATGCAATGAACTCTATTAAATAAACTTACGAAATCACGAAAAAATGAAGCCTACTTTTAGGTGATTTAAGGAGCACATGGGAAACAATTTGATTTTCGCTTGATAAATGTCCTATGTCACAAAATTTTTGCATAAACATCGGACAAAACGGACAGGGCAAAAGAAACCGAAAAGCCACGATATCATGTTGTAGGAACATGTTCAGTGAACATCAAGTTGAGCTTTGAATACTGGCGCGAGAATGCTGGCGCATATATTTTGTGGCTCGAGATATATTCGTTTGTAGTAGCTTGTCTACCGATTTTTCCTACATGATATCGTGGCTTTTCGGTTTCTTTTGCCCTGTCCGTTTTGTCCGATGTTTATGCAAAAATTTTGTGACATAGGACATTTAACATTGTTCAGCCATAAAGTAAAACCTATACCTTTCTTTAGTAAGAAAGGCAAAAAGTAAATCGTTCTAAAAATTGATCGGGATTGCCGATAGATGTCAAATTTGTTTCAGATGCTCACTCATGGTCTGAGCTATAAATGTAAGAAGAAATTTTTGATAAAATTAGAATCGAAAAATGTTGGGCTTTTTGTGTCGCTGTTCGAGTGTATGGGGTGATTGGTCATTATAATTAAATAATGGCACCAGTAATGCGGTGCTTGTGGGGACGCGCAGTCCTGCTTTTTCGTGTTATTTTCGTTTCTTTTATGTCGCTATTTGTGTACATGGGGTGATTGGTTTTCTTATTCTTCTTTTTTCATTTTTTTTCAGTTCGCGCGTTCGTTGGCCCATGAGTTTTATTTTTGTTCTTTTTATATAGTTTTCGATGGAAACGATCCGATTTTTGTTTTTTGAGACAAGCAAGTCGCAAGCTGGATTAAGTCCTTTCCATATCATCGAGGATCGGAAGGCACGTCGACGAATATGTTTTATGGCTTATGATATAAAATAATTTTAATAAATTAAGCCCTTCCTACATCACCGTTGATCGGAAGGCACGCTGACGGAGAATTTCTAGAGAATCGCGGTCGAATTAATACTATATTTAAATCCCTAGATAGCTATCTTTTCGCAGCCGGCTGCCTAAGATTTTAAAAATTTCAACCGATAAACAAATTGCTCATGGTCGCATCACCTACCACAGTGAATCCTGACCTCATACCCATCTTACTAACCCCTCAGAACTCATGTGATACTTTGTCGGAGACGCAGCCGATTTAGCGGTCCCATCACTCAAGTATCGGCTAACATTCCCATCCAGTTCCCCGTATCTTACCTCTGGTCGTGGCCGGCGTCGGTATTGATCAGCACGATAGGGACCTTTGAAAATTGCGAAGGGGTGATGATTGGTTCCTACTTTTCATCTGTGGTCCACGGAGCAATGTTTGGGGGTCCTGGTCAATAACGAAGTAGCAGCTCCGGGTAGACACCAATGCTATACTATGCTAAATTAGAATCGAAAAATGTTGGCGAAGTTCTTTTACTTTTTTTGGGGATTTGTTTTATGGTAGGTTAATCAAAACAGCTCTAACTCCAGAACCAAATTATGAATATCGATAAAAAGTTGTAGAGCTTGAAAAATGCAATTTTTGAGACGAATAATAGAGATATGAAAATGAAAAAAATTTACCATATTTTCATTTGGAAACTGTGTAAGTTGTTGGGAAGTCTTATCACATCCGAAAACAGATTGATATTTCGAAATTTGAGCGGCAACTCGTCCAGGTTCAGCACATTAGCTTTCATCTGCATTCAGAAGAATCGAAATCGGATTTAGGGGAGCTGAGAACGACGCGACACAAAATTTGGCAAAATTTTACCACACACAAACATTACTCGACCTCCACGGAATTTATTTTCTCAAAATTCGAGGGTTGAAGATAGACGTGTTCTGTCAAGATGAATCGATAGAGCGTCGAAAATCGATGCAGTGTGATTTTTTAGCGATATTTCCGATTAAAATTCGTGCTGAATTGTAATTACGAAGATGAAAATGAGGTCTAGCCATAAAGTAAAACCCATACCTTTCTTTAGTAAGGAAGGCAAATTCTTTAGTAAGGAAGGCAAAAACCTACAAATTGCTTTTGAAAAATTGCAATAGTGTTGTCTCGTTCCAGAATATCTTCGCTTACAACAACAACAAATCGTGTTTATTCGTTCATTGAAACAGATCATCCAATTGAGTGGTTTAAATGAAAAAATGACCAACACTCATTCACCGAACAATGGCGCGGTTCAATACGCTGAAGGTGTTGGGTTCGAGTCTCGGTATCGTTACTTTTTCAAAGGGTGAACTTTTTGAAAATGATTCCATGAACAAAGTACTCTCGGTATATTCGGGATTTATCCTCTCCAAGCATTAACAGCATCATTTTACTACCGAACCATTCTCTTTATCCTCTTGTATGCCGATAACCAGTTCTCGAGGTATCTATGGTATTGTTTTTCAGTTATTTCACCTTATAAATTTATTTCATTTTATCTTAAAATAGACAAAACAAAATAATTAGGCGTCCCTCAACCGTAAAGAACAAACAATCCTTAAGGTATATTACGGTATTATGATGACCCCAAAAGCCCAATAACGGTACACAAAACCCCGCAATATTATCGCTTTATTTGTCCGCTGGACGCAGCTCCGAGCGGGTTGCCAACCGGCCAAGCACGACAAACACGTCGTTGTGTCATTATGGCGGCAAAAAGATCCCAGCAAATCCCGTTTTCTTTTGGGGACGGTGAAAATCCCCTCTCCGGGGGGAATCGCAATCGCGAAAGCTAGCCGTCATCGGTGAACCGGAAAAATTTGACAATTGTCCAACAAACACAAACATACACACACAGCGCAGATCTGGCAACCCTGCTGGCAAATCCACCCGGCAGGGCATGATTAAATATGCGGCCATAGTTCCAACGGAGTGCTTAATAATGCATGAAAGTTTGGCCAAGCGCGTCCCATCTGGAATCTGCAGGCTCTCCTCACAGGGGGACTTGCAGTTCAACTTTTCAGGTCAATTCTTTCATAAAGTTATGGTCTTATAAATATGTTCTGTTTAAATGTAATATAATCCAACAATCAAACAACGATTTTTGATTCTTACGCAGAGTGGCAAATAAACTGGATTAAATCCAATAAATTGCAAATTGAATCACTCACGGTTCCACCCGAAAGTCCCGAAGACAGTTCAGGACTTCCAGCACTAATCCCCACCAATAAAACTCCAACCACTCACGTCTCTGCTTGGAAACCTTGCCCAATCCAGGCAGGAGTCGTTTGCTCACTCACTATGCTGAGCACACGAATTAACGGCGATAAATCAAAGAGCTTTTTATGAGCGCTATACTAAACTAAGATTTAGTTGTTTTTATCTCCGTGTGGTGGTCCACACAACGACTGATGAATGTTTCATCCGAGGACGACGACGACACGCGCAAATGCGACACGTCGTCGTTGTCCTTACGGGGGTTCTTTTTTTTTTTGTTGCCACCAGATTGTCATCGTTTGATCTCCCGGAGGAAACTGCGGCCAAATGGGGTCCAGCATCCAAAACTTCATTGTCTTTTTGCGGCACGCCAGAGAGCTTCATCACCGTGGTCGAATAATGAGATCGTTTGGGAGCACGGTGGGTTTGAACTGGGAATTCATTTGATTTCATTTTTTTTTTTGTACTGAAATCAACAAAATCTTAATGAAATTACCGTAATGTAGTTTTCTTCAATCATAAGAAATAGGAGTCGGAGTCGGACCCTTTTTGAAGAGTTGTAGTCGTAGTCATAGAAGGAGTCGCTCCTGAAGAGTTTACTGAAGCCGAAGTCGTAATTGGATTTTTGCACGCTAGTCATACAAAATGGGCGAAAATGTCTGTCTTTAATAAAAAATTTCTGATCGAACTTGTGTCTTCGGTACAGTTGCATTGTAACTTATGATAAGGTCTCTTCCGTGATCTTTGGAAAATAAATCTGAAATATTGTCAAACGAAAAATGATTTTCTTCCAATTAATTTTTAATTTTATAATTTTGAATTTTGTACTATTGATACATCAGGAAAAAACGCAACAAATATTTCCAAAAAGCCATTACTTTGTTGATGGACTGCTGCACAGCAAAAAAAAAGTTGAATTTTGGAATGTTGAAATTTGGTGTAAAAATGTGAACCTGATAAATTCACCAGAAACTGAAAAAAATCATTATTTTCTGATTTAATATTACACTCAACCCCCGGTGGTTGGTCACTTTTTCGTTTGACACTTTTTTAGTTTGTACCCCGTTGGTTGGTCAAAGACAAACTAAAAGTGACGAACTGTAACTTTTTACACAGCGCTCACGCACACTATCAAAACAAACGTTTGGTAGTGTGTGTGAACTTCGTGTAAAAGGGGTGTCAAATTAAAACGTGACCCCGTTCGTTTGACAACAGTTGGTGTCAAGTCATCGGGGTTTGAGTGTACACTTATTTATACAAAATCTGTCATCATTTCCTGATGAATGTTACCATTATGTTTTTATCTGTGTGGTTACTGAGATACAGTCTTTATTTTTCTCAGTGTCATCCAGTTAACCCTCTCACGTCAATGCACAGTGGTTCGAAATCGAAATCTAGCGTAACAATATTGATTGCGGCCACACGTTAAGATTTAGAGCTTTGTGTCTTCGGGACAAATGATCAGAGTCAATAGGGGCATCTTTTGGTATGGTGGACACTATTCTGAGCAACTATGCTGAAGAACACAAAGCTCTACTTCAAAAAGGAAGTTTCTAGAGCCATTTTTGTAATTAAGGTTGAGGTGTTAATGAAAAAATGAGTTTTTTGAATTAATCAACTCAGGCTTATGTCGTAGCGAGATGTTTTCTTCTAGACATTTGTAGAGCTTATTAAAACACACATTTATCTTCCAAGAGAGCGAAAATCGGACCTTCTGAACCGAAGTTAAAGCCGAAATACGACAACAAAGACGCCATTTTGAAATTTGAATCAACAAAATAATTAAATTAATTCCTGAAATATTTCAGCTAAAACTTTTTTCTTCTTTTACAACCACTAGATCATTTTGTAACTTTGTGGGCTCTTGTAGACAATTATAGAGCTTGTCAAAATGAACATTTTTATTCTTGAAAAACGAATTTTGGTCAATTCTATCAAAAGTATTGGGCAGAAAACGATTTTAAAATTCTCATTTTCAATTTGAGATTAAAAGAGTTAAACAAAAAAGACCTTCGAAATATTTTCAGCAAATGTACTCTAGAATATGTACTTCCAGATGCTTCTAAGAGCGAGGTCAAACTCCACCACTTTTTCAAGTTATTCACATTTCAAAATGGCGTCTTTTTTGTCGTATTTTGGCTTTAACTTTCGAACATACGGTCCGATTTTTGCTCTCTTGGAATATAAATGTGGGTTTTGATAAGTTCTACCAATGTTTACAAGACACCATCTCGCTACGACATAAGCCTGAGTTGATAAATTAAAAAAACTCGTTTTTTCCATTAACACCTCAACCTTAATTACAAAAATGGCTCTAGAAACTTCCCGTTTGAAAATAGATCTTTGTGCTCTTGATCAAAGTTGCTCAGAATGGTGTTCCCTACAACTTTTTTGAAGACATCGAAGCGCTATCTCGTCATCCCACCAAAATAAAAAATCTGAATCACCCTAATGTCCACCAAACAAAAAAAAAATTGCCTTTTAGTTTATGCCCTTGCTGTTGACTTTTATAATCCTCTAAAACCTGCGTGTTGAATAGAGAGAATGCGTAACGTGATTTTCGAATGATCCTACTTTGTTTACATCTGCAAATTAGGAGGATGTGAGTGCGGTGCCTGTGTGGACGTGCAGTCCTATTTTTTTTTTCGTGTTATTTTCCGTCTCTTTTGTGTCGCTGTTCGAGTGCATGGGGTGATTGGTCATTGTAAATAAATAATGGCATCAGTAGTGCGGTGCCTGTGTGGACGCGCAGTCCTATTTTTTCGTGTTATTTTCCATCTCTTTTGTGTCGCTATTTGTGTACATGGGGTGATTGGATTTCTTCTTCTTCTTTTTTCTTTATTTTTAGTTCGCGCGTTCGTTGGCCAATGAGTTTATTTTTGTTCTCTTTACATAGTTTTCGATAGAAACGATCCGAATTTTTTTTTTCTCGAGACAAGCAAGTCGTATTGCTGGATTAAGTCCTTTCTATATCATCGATGATCGGAAGGCACGCCGACGAATATGTTTTAAGGCTTATGATATAAAATCATTTTAATGAATAAAGCCCTTCTTACATCACCGTTGATCGGAAGGCACGCCGACGAAGAATTTCTGGAGGATCGCGGTCGAATTAATACTATATTTAAAATTCTAGATAGCTATCTTTCGGATTCGATTGTGAGTAGGGGACTTCGCGGTTACTATGCAACGTGTTTTTTGGAGTCTTTTTATATTTTAAATTTATAAGTCCTTCTTTTATCATCGTTGATAGGAAGGCACGCCACCGGTTAAGTTCGTTTAAGTTATTGTTTTAATTTCATTACAGTCGGTTACGTGGTGTCCTGTTTTCTTTTCGTTTATATTCGTTGATCGTAATAATTTATTCCAACTGGCAGCTTTAGTATTAACTCATCTACTATTTTTGACATTTGCTCGCGTTATCTTAATTGTACCAACAGTAAAAATATACTGATAAGTCCAGCCCATAGCACTACCGCTCGGTTGGCACGCGTTCGATTAAAACAAACTTTTAAATAATCAATTATTTATCTTTCCGCAGCCGGCTGCCTAAGATTTAAAATTTCAACCGATAAACAAAATGCTCATGGTCACATCACTGCCACTCGTGAATCCTGACCTCATACCCATCTACTAACCCCCTCAAAACTCATGTGATACTTTGTCGGAGAAGCAGTCGATTGGGCGGTCTCTATCACTCAAGTATCAGACTAACATTCCCATCCACTTCCCCGTGACCCTACCACTGGTCGTGGCCGGCGCCGGTATTGATCAGCATGATAGGGGCCTTTGAGAAGTTGCGAAGCGAAGAAAGATAGCACCCACTTATCTTCCACGGCTCGTGGATGTAACTTCTGGAGGTCCTGGTCAATAACGGAGTAGCAACTGCGGGTGGGCACCTATGCTTATGCTTATGCTTATGCTTATGCTTATCTGCAAATTAGGAGGATGTTCATTGTTCAAGCACAAGCAAGACTTTTTTCTTACTGGTAAATGAGCTGTTTTGTAATCACTAGTATGTGTTTTATTTGGTCTAGTTTTTGACATTTTTTGCTGGAAAACTGTCGCGTTTCGATCGGTTAGAAGAGATTCTGGATGAATACAACCGCGTCGACTCCATAAACAACTTCCATTCATAAATATAAAAAAAGCGATCTCACCTTCAACATTCTTAGGCTTTCTTGTCTTCAACTCATCAAAAGCCACACATTTTTCATTCTTGCAAAAAAAAACTAACAATTTTTAATGATCGATCACAAAAATCTCTACTTTTGGCGAATAGTAAATTGGTTCCACTTTGACAGTTCAAAATTGAGACCATTTTGCGAACCACTATTCAGCACCCAGTCTAAAACTTACAAAAAAAGTTATTTTTTATTTATTTTTTCTCAAAATTATTTTCCTTACCAGAGCACTAAGCCTAATGTAAACTAAAAAAGGCTTATGAACTGATCTCAGTGTAAACGTTCTCCAAATCTTTAATAAAACACCAATAGAAATGAATTGAAAAGAAAATTTTCAAAAATATTTTTTTTCGCAAATTGATAGTTTGCATTAAAAAGTTTTTTTTCGAGTTTCCTATCACTCCCCCATGTCCTTAAAATTATCTTTTTTCGAAAACACTTTGGACCAATGTTGAGGGCAGATTCAAATTCAGTGGGCTAAATTATATGAGAAAACGTGTAGGAAAACAATGATAGAATCGCGTCTGGGGCAGTCCCACATTTTTTTTATCTTGAAAATTGAACATTTCCAAACGAAGATATCGCGAGTTTAAAGCAAAAGACCTCTGAAATTTGTTCTGCCTATGTAGTGCTAGATCTCCCCTTTCAAATATAAACTGGATCATAAAAATTGGCTTGCGTTTTTTCGAGGTATAGAAGCTACAAAATTGCATTTTTTCTGCCTTAAATGGCTGTTATTTTTGATCAATGAGCACACCACAAATGAAAATGTCGATTTATCAAAACTAAAAAAGAGCTCCAAGCAACACATTTCTCTAAAACATAACCTTGACCTCAAGAGATTTGTGTAAAATGCATTCCACACGTCATGCATTCTTGCGCACGTCTTATTCCATTGGAATCTAAATTATTATTTAAAAAATATTTGATTTTCGGCCCAAATTTCCGCTGTAAAGACAAAAGAAAATTCTTTTAGGTTATAGAACGATACTATCATAATCAAACCTTAAATAAATGATAAATGCAAACAAAAATTCTAATAATAATAAAAGAAACTCATTAAACAGAACTTTGAAGGAGGGTGAAGTTATAACTTTAATTGACATTTGATTGGCTTCAAGTGGCTTAAATCAAATAAAAATAATCAAATGCAGTAATAATCTACAAAATAATGAAATAACATAAAATTAAAAAAAAAAACAAGTGGTAAAGTTTGAAAGTTTTTACCCCAGATGTAAAATATATAAATATGTGAACATATGTTCAAGTTTAAAATTCAAGCACACCGTACACCGTACATTTGGCAGCTCATCACCCATTGCACATACGAGAAAATTATGACGTCATTAGGCCAGTGTTCACGATGTCATTCCCCGTGCCCCTTCGTACGGTAAGGGTGGGGTGTACCCAGAACCTGATAAAAAAGATCACACAAGAAAAGCATCAAGCCGGAACACATCAACCAGAGAAGATCGCAGTGCAAAAACGAATTGCGCTGGCAAATTCTGGATCTGGAAGAGTGCCGAAATTTATTCTCTGGTATAAATCTCTTGTGCTTTCAGAGGAGTAGCAGAGTCCATTAAAAGCAGCAATATTCTTGATTTTTTTTCGTGCAATGGAAATTTATTAGATGGATAATGAAGTGTGAGCAATGAGGGTGCTGGATGGTACTAGTTGTAGATTAACTCTTTTCATTTGAGCAAATTAAGTTTGATTGTTCAACCTTTTTCCAACTTAAAGCTTCAATCTAAAAATAATAAAATCGTTTTGCTGCAAAATGCCAACAACGATAATAAATAAATTCTGATTGTTATGCTGTTTGCCGTTTAGTCCCAGGGGCAGCAGACAACATTGTAGCCCCCCTTCTTCTTTGCACACAAACACACTTACAAAACAAATACACAGACACACAATATCCGCAACATTTCTCGCGTTTTGTCGCATGCGGAATTCTCCAGAATCTACGTCTCGAACAAGACCAAGCGAAGCCCCGTTTTTTTTCTGCCGAGACATAACCTCAAATATCTCTTCACCACACGTGGAAAGTGCGCCTCCGTGTGAATGTTGGAAAGGGAAAAAAAGTTCAGTAAAAGCTCCCTCTTTTTTTATTCACGAAACGAGGGGCGGTAGCGAAAAAAGGTGAGGAAATAACATCGTGCATATCTTCTTTTTATTAGATTTTATTAGGTGCCATAAAATCAAGCTTCTTTTTCTTCATTCTTACGGTGGGGGACAGGCGGAGAGGGGAAAACGTCAAAATGACAGACGTGCGCCAGCTACCTTCTTCAAATGCAACATGGGTGACGATGATGACACAGCGGCCGTTGTTGCTGCTGCTATTTTGTGACAGTTTGTGAGAGTCAAAGTGATATCAATTTCCGTTGATTGGGCCAAGTATCGATAAAAATTTACGGCGATGAAGTTTGTGTGTGAAATGTTGTGTTCGTGCGTGAATTGAAATATTTGAGGCTTAACTGTTCAGGTTTTTTATTTCTGGAATTGCATTTCTTTACAAGTCTCTGACTGAAATAGAGAAAAAGGTTGCAAGTAATAAATCTGAAATTAAAATGAAAATTAATAGAAAAAAAACCTCGATTCTTTACTAAACAAAATTTGAATCAAAAAATGTTTTCCATGCAGCCTTTTTATTTGTGTATTTTGCATTTTCATGCTCATTTGTCCTGTTTGTAATTTTTTTCGATATTTAAACTAACACGGTATTAATTAACAAATAATGGGCGCCTTAGCCCATTCGGCCATCAGACCGATGAAAATCTGTAAGAATAAACGCATATATGATCTTGACATTTCGGTCAAGTAGGCTTCCCATACTGATGGGCTATATATTTCGGAGTGTAAAATCACATAAAACTGCATAAAATAATGCAAAATTTATTTTACACCCAGGCTTTTTACACGCAGCTGGATCACTACTTTTTTAGCTGTGTACAAAGGTGGATTAAATGAGAGATTGCAAAGAATGAAATTGAGGAAAAAGTGTTTCATATTCATGAATAAAAAGAAATAAAAATTAGGCTTTGAGAATATTTTTCAACATTTCGAAAAAAGAACTTTTCCAATTATGAGTTTTTATTTTTTTTTCAGTTGCCTCATGTGCGCTCTAAGCGTGGTAAAGTGAATTTTTGATTATTTAGGCATTTTTTTAACCAAATAAGAATCAATTTTACTTGGATTAAATATGTCCAATCCACTCTCCACAAAAGTTAAACTTGCAGCGGTTCACACAAATTTCCAAAACAAACACATTATTTGGATAAAAGGTTTTAAAACAGAAATTGGATAGAATGATCTCGACACATGTTCCGTATCAAATCAAATTATTCGCTCTACAGCATTGCCTTGGCGTTCTTGATTGCGATATTCCTACTCTAAACTAGGTGTCCGAAGATTTGATTGTTGAGGCAATTGCAAACCTCTTTTTACACTTTAGCTTCCATCCTCCCCGGAATTCGGACTGACGACCTTTGGATTATTAGTCCAACTGCCTACCAACGACTCCACCGAGGCAGGCCCAGGTAGACGACTCCTACACCTGGACTGAGCTATCGACCTAACCACTAGGTTAGACCGGGGCCAACATTTACTTCCCCATCCGACGAAAGGCGTGGTCAGACAAATCTCGTCTCGAAAAATGCCACCGGGACCGTCTGGGATCGAACCGAAGCCGACTGGGTGAGAGGCAACCACGCTTACCCCTACACCACGGGTCCCGGCTAATGTTGGCTAATGGCTAATGTCCGTTTGTATTCAATTGCACATGAATACTTGCAAACAAAACGCTATAAAGCGTTGCTTACGTTGCTGCCATGAAAACTAATGCTAAGGAGCTGAGTGCTGTTACCTATTAGATATTGCACTGCGGGGAAAGTTACGACATACATCATCAGCCAGATCTTTTCAAATTTCACACTTTTTTGTATTCGTCAAAATGTTGTCTTAACAGAACTTCTGAAGGATATCATAAAAGTAGAGCGTCCATTTTTTCGGGGTTTCCCAGGAAATGGGAAATTTATCGAGATTTATTCTGATCCTGCTTTTGGATTAAAGCTTGCAACACAATTTTATAGAACAGCAACAATTCTAGCTTACTATTTCAAAAGGTCCTTTTTACATAGGAAATCCATGGCGCATTGGTTGCTTTGAAAAATTAATCTAGAGTTAATGGCTTGACTGGTTGTAAAAGAATCATACAACTTTAAGAAAATTTAAACATTTTCTTATGATATATGCTGTTTTTCAAATCTTGCCAAATAGAAAAAAAAAATCATTCGATTTTTTGTTGAGAAGTGTTATTTTTAATATAAAAAAAGTTTGGACAGTGTGTAAAATCCATGTACCAAAACCAAAAAATTAGCATAAGCATAAGCATAGGTGCCCACCCGCAGTTGCTACTCCGTTATTGACCAGGACCTCCAGAAGTTACATCCACGAGCCGTGGAAGATAAGTGGGTGCTATCTTTCCTCGCTTCGCAACTTCTCAAAGGCCCCTATCATGCTGATCAATACCGGCGCCGGACACGACCAGTGGTAGGGTCACGGGGAAGTGGATGGGAATGTTAGTCCGATACTTGAGTGATAGAGACCGCCCAATCGACTGCTTCTCCGACAAAATATCACATGAGTTTTGAGGGGGTTAGTAGATGGGTATGAGGTCAGGATTCACGAGTGGCAGTGATGTGACCATGAGCATTTTGTTTATCGGTTGAAATTTTAAATCTTAGGCAGCCGGCTGCGGAAAGATAAATAATTGATTATTTAAAAGTTTGTTTTAATCGAACGCGTGCCAACCGAGCGGTAGTGCTATGGGCTGGACTTATCAGTATATTTTTACTGTTGGTACAATTAAGATAACGCGAGCAAATGTCAAAAATAGTAGATGAGTTAATACTAAAGCTGCCAGTTGGAATAAATTATTACGATCAACGAATATAAACGAAAAGAAAACAGGACACCACGTAACCGATTGTAATGAAATTAAAACAATAACTTAAACGAACTTAACCGGCGGCGTGCCTTCCTATCAACGATGATAAAAGAAGGACTTATAAATTTAAAATATAAAAAGACTCCAAAAAATACGTTGCATAGTAACCGCGAAGTCCCGCTACTCACAATCGAATCCGAAAGATAGCTATCTAGAATTTTAATTATAGTATTAATTCGACCGCGATCCTCCAGAAATTCTTCGTCGGCGTGCCTTCCGATCATCGATGATATAGAAAGGACTTAATCCAGCAATACGACTTGCTTGTCTCGAAAAAAAAGAATTCGGATCGTTTCTATCGAAAACTATGTACAGAGAACAAAAAAAACTCATTGGCCAACGAACGCGCGAACTAAAAATAAAGAAAAAAGAAGAAGAAGAAGACCAATCACCCCATGCACACAAACAACGACACAAAAGAGATGAAAACAACACGAATCAGAAGAAATCCAATCACCCCATGTACACAAATAGCGACACAAAAGAGATGGAAAATAACACGAAAAAACAGGACTGCGCGTCCACACAGGCACCGCACTACTGATGCCATTATTTAATTATAATGACCAATCACCCCATGCACTCGAACAGCGACACAAAAGAGACGGAAAATAACACGAAAAACAGGACTGAGCGTCCACACAGGCACCGCACTACTGATGCCATTATTTAATTATAATGACCAATCACCCCATGCACTCGAACAGCGACACAAAAGAGACGGAAAATAACACGAAAAACAGGACTGAGCGTCCACACAGGCACCGCACTACTGATGCCATTATTTAATTATACTGACCAATCACCCCATGCACTCGAACAGCGACACAAAAGAGACGGAAAATAACACGAAAAAACAGGACTGAGCGTCCACACAGGCACCGCACTACTGATGCCATTATTTAATTATAATGACCAATCACCCCATGCACTCGAACAGCGACACAAAAGAGACGGAAAATAACACGAAAAAACAGGACTGAGCGTCCACACAGGCACCGCACTACTGATGCCATTATTTAATTATACTGACCAATCACCCCATGCACTCGAACAGCGACACAAAAGAGACGGAAAATAACACGAAAAAACAGGACTGAGCGTCCACACAGGCACCGCACTACTGATGCCATTATTTAATTATAATGACCAATCACCCCATGCACTCGAACAGCGACACAAAAGAGACGGAAAATAACACGAAAAAACAGGACTGAGCGTCCACACAGGCACCGCACTACTGATGCCATTATTTAATTATACTGACCAATCACCCCATGCACTCGAACAGCGACACAAAAGAGACGGAAAATAACACGAAAAAACAGGACTGAGCGTCCACACAGGCACCGCACTACTGATCCCATGTACCAAAACCAAAAAATTACAACTAAATTTGTCTCTGTAACCAATTCGAGTGAACATGTTTAAGAATAACATAGACAGATAATTGTGTGTCTCATAGCAAATAACTGTTCCCAGAACAAGTCTTAGGGTGGATTTTCATGGATTTTTTGATGACCGACATCGAAAGCGTCTTTCGATGCTCGTGGTCAGATTTGGACGAAAACGCAGTTTTTTCAATCAGGTTGTGTCACAAAATGACTGAAAATGATTTTTTAATGTATAATAAACAATACAAACAAATATTTATTGCCGGAAAGTCGCGAAAATTCGATTTTCCTACTTTTCATTTTCGATGCACGAGCATCTTAAGACGACCGACATCGAAAGCATACTCACGACCATGCTTTGCTAAAATGTCAGTGCATTGAAACTCGATGCTCGTCCAGTGCTTTTTCATATCACAGCGGCACCCTGGACACAAACCCATACTAACGCTTTGTAATGCTGCGAACGAGATGGGAATGAAACTTGACGAAACTTGACGATCTGTCATAAATCTGTGTTGTCAAATAAAAACAGCTGATTTTGTTTTCGGTTGGTCGCAGTCGTCTTAGTAAAATAAAAAAAGGCGGTTTGGTGCGCAAATTTTGAAAAAGGTAAGCATACACAACTTCACAGGCTAATCGCAATCAGTTTTAATCAAATATTGCTTCATGATATTGCAGATTTAACCCGAGCCATGCAATGTTGGAGCTGGAAGACCTTTTGGCTAGAGGGCAGGCGGCTCCAAGAAGGATTCGATCGATGTTCGTGCTTTTCCGGCAAGAAGAAAGATTCAAACGTAACCGGAAAGGCAAAGGCTGTCTGCTTCTGGCCGTGATGAGCAGCTCCAGAGTGAACAATAATACCATGATGATCGCGCCCGCACTGTCGCCCAGATCGCTGGCGAGAAATAACCAGGTGGTGCGGGAACGACATGCGTTCACTACTTTTGCGATGAAGCAACGTTCGGGTTGGACTTGTTTACGATGCTGAAGGGAATAGGAATGAGAAGGGACTCATGCAGTGAAGGAGATCCTGTGCAACGCTCCATAATACCAGGTTATAGTGACGTTCCGAAGTAAGTTGAAGGTGGTCAATGGAAACGTCGAACGAATCGGCGAGTTCCAGGGGAATAATTCGAAGTCCATTGGAGGTGGGGTGGCCTGCCCGTTGCTGAGAAAAGGACGGCAGCTAAAGAAAGAAGATGAAATCATGGCGATGAAAACGGAAAAGTAGGCCTTGAGAACGGATCAAGTTGGTGGGTCAGTCAAAAATAAAACTTTTTTTTGCCAATTTTAAAACGTTTCAACTTATTCAAAATATTGAGGAATAAATCAAAATGGATTAACAAAGAGCATAAATTCAATAATTTAACGCTTTACAAAACATCCGAAAGTGTGCGAAGGAGGAGCTAGTGGAGTTGAGCGGGAAGCCGGTTTTGGAATTTTCAGAAGCCGGAATCAAAGTCGCATCGAAACTTGACTCCGTTGGCTTCATAAATAGATTCTAAAATGCAAATATCACATTTTTACAACACTAAATTCTTATTTATAAAAAAAAGTTTATATTTTTAAAAGCAAATATAAAATTAATTTTTATTGTTTCTTCAATATCTAATATTTCATTTTTTTTAATTTAATCTATTTAATCTATCTAAATATATAAAATTAAAAATGCAAACAAAATTTATTAAATTTATAAAATTCATGAAATTATAACAAATTTATTAAATTTATATTTTTTTCAAGGTTTATAAATTTTAAAAATAAATAAAATTATAAAATTTATAAAACTTATAAAATTTATAAAGTTTATAAAATTTATTAAATTTATAAAATTTATGAAATTTATAAAATTTATAAAATTTATGAAATTTATAAAATTTATAAAATTTATAAAATTTATAAAATTTATAAAATTTATAAAATTTATAAAATTTATAAAATTTATAAAATTTAATTTTCATAAATTTCTTAAATTTCAAATTTCTTAAATTTCTCAAATTTCTTAAATTTCTTAAATTTCGAAAATTTCTTAAATTTCTTAAATTTCTTAAATTTCCAAAAATTTCTTAAATTTTTAAAATTTCTAAAATTTCTAAAATTTGTAAAATTTGTAAAATTTCTAAAATTTCTTAAATTTCTTAAATTTCTTAAATTTCTTAAATCTCTTAAATTTCTTAAATTTCTTAAATTTCTTAAATTTCATAAATTTCTTAAATTTCTTAAATTTCTTAAATTTCTTAAATTTCTTAAATTTCTTAAATTTCTTAAATTTCTAAAATTTCTAAATTTCTTTAATTTCTTAAATTTCTCAAATTTCTCAAATTTCTTAAATTTCTTAAATTTCTTAAATTTCTTAAATTTCTTAAATTTCTTAAATTTCTTAAATTTCTTAAATTTCTTAAATTTCTTAAATTTCTTAAATTTCTTAAATTTCTTAAATTTCTTAAATTTCTTAAATTTCTTAAATTTCTTAAATTTCTTAAATTTCTTAAATTTCTTAAATTTCTTAAATTTCTTAAATTTCTTAAATTCCTTAAATTTCTTAAATTTCTTAAATTTCTCAAATTTCTTAAATTTCTTAAATTTCTTAAATTTCTTAAATTTCTTAAATTTCTTAAATTTCTTAAATTTCTGAAATTTCTGAAATTTCTTAAATTTCTTAAATTTCTTAAATTTCTTAAATTTCTTAAATTTCTTAAATTTCTTAAATTTCTTAAATTTCTTAAATTTCTTAAATTTCTTAAATTTCTTAAATTTCTTAAATTTCTTAAATTTCTTAAATTTCTTAAATTTCTTAAATTTCTTAAATTTCTTAAATTTCTTAAATTTCTTAAATTTCTTAAATTTCTTAAATTTCTTAAATTTCTTAAATTTCTTAAATTTCTTAAATTTCTTTAATTCCTTAAATTTCTTAAATTTCTTAAATTTCTTAAATTTCTTAAATTTCTTAAATTTCTTAAATTTCTTAAATTTCTTAAATTTCTTAAATTTCTTAAATTTCTTAAATTTCTTAAATTTCTTAAATTTCTTAAATTTCTTAAATTCCTTAAATTTCTTAAATTTCTTAAATTTCTTAAATTTCTTAAATTTCTTAAATTTCTTAAATTTCTTCAATTTCTTCAATTTCGTAAATTTCTTAAATTTCTAAAATTTCTAAAATTTCTAAAATTTCTAAATTTCTTAAATTTCTCAAATTTCTTAAATTTCTTAAATTTCTTAAATTTCTTAAATTTCTTAAATTTCTTAAATTTCTTAAATTTCTTAAATTTCTTAAATTTCTTAAATTTCTTAAATTTCTTAAATTTCTTGGTTTTGGGGATCATAGATGAGCTATATTTTGCAAATTCCGTAACTTGTCATATTCCGGGTTTCACTGGAGTACCGGGAACCGGTCCCAAAGTGGCCAGATCAGTCCAAAAGTGGTTTTGGGGATCATTGATGAGCTCGATTTTGAAAATGATGAACTTTGACACCCATATTGCCATGATAGAAATAGTTTTATTTTTGACCGTCCCTTGACCGGTTCCGCCAGGGTAGGGAACATGTCCGCCCAATCCGGAACATCCCCGGTGGTTCAAAATCCATGGTCAGCACTTTCTGTGGGTAGAACCAAGATCGTAACATGAAAAATTGTATTTTTACCACGATTTCTGTTAACAAAATTGTGTGAGACCCAAAAATGACAATGTTTGACCCTGTTTACCCAGTGTCTCACCGGAATATCTCCACCCACCTGATTATTTCCTGATTCTGAGGGTCATTTTTGGAAAATAGACATTCTAACGAGTCCAACTAACAAAGAAGTAAGCAAATTGGTTGAGTTTTCGCAGAGTTATGGCCATTTAGTAATTCCAGTATCACCCATAGGACGCTAGTCTACTCATACGACCTTTTGAAAATTATTTATTGAGCAACATCAGCTTATTTCAAAAATTGTGCTGGAATTCCGACCGCCGCGCAATGCTGCTTTGTTTACGTTTGAATATGTCATTTTCCATCCTTCGTTAACTTGCATGCAAGTGTTCCTTATTCCGGAAAGTCGATTTTGGGTTTGTGTCCAAGCTAAATGAAGTAACGCAAGCCATGAGCATCGAGTTGGTTCGATGCTCGTGCTCTCGATGTCGTTGCATAATCCATGAAAATCCAGCCTTATAGGCAAAAAATCGCTTTGCAAACTCAAAGCAAAGAACAAAAAATGTGCGGATTCAACTAAAAAGGTGAACCAAAAAGCAGTACACCACTGATTGAACCTGAGCCAAGTAGCAGCAGCAGCAGTAAAAGCAACAACAGTAAATCAGACCAACATCCAAAGCAAACAAGTCAAATTAACGAAGAAGACAACGATGGATTCGAGATCGTGCTTTCTAAGCACACTCGCAAAACCCGGAAGCGCTTAGGGTGGATTTTCATGGATTTTTCGATGACCGACATCGAAAGCTGCTTTCGATGCTCGTGCTCATATTTTGCCGAAAACTCATTTTTATCAATCAGGTTAAATCGCAAAATGGTTTGGATTGATATTTTATGGTAGTATAAGCACAAACAAATACATACCCATCGCCGGAAAGTTGCGAAAATGCGATTTTCCGACTTTTCATTTTCGATGCACGAGCATCTTCAGACGACCGACATCGAAAGCATACTCACGACCATGCTTTGCTAAAATGTCCGTGCATTGAAACTCGATGCTCGTCCAGTGCCTTTTTGCTACCTCAGCGGCACCCTAGACACAAACCTAAATAACGCTTTGAAACGCTTGGTACGGGATGGGAATGAAACTTGACGAAACAAATTCTATCTGTCAAACCAGACCTTGTCAAAAATCAAAACAGCTGATTTTGCATGGTGAAATGGAGTTGATCTTCTGGCCATTGTTTTGCAGGCGGAATCCGCCACCGGTGGACGGATTGCTTGCCTAGGTTAGCAATAGGAACTGATCCACCGGTGGCCGGATATCTGGACATTGTTTTGCAGGAGGATTCCGTCCACCGTTGAACGGATTGCCAAGTTAACAAGACTTGTCCACCGGTGGATGGATTTCCGAGCATTGTTTTGCAGGAGGAATCGGTCCACCGGTGGCCGGATTTCTGGACATTGTTTTGCAGGAAGAATCCGATCACCGGTGGCCGGAATTCTGGACATTGTTTTGCAGGAGGAATCCATCCACCGATGGCCGGATATCTGGACATTGTTTTGGCAGGAGGAATCGGTCCACCGGTGGACGGATTTCAGGGCATTGTTTTGCAGGAGAAATCCGTCCACCGGTGGACGGATTGCCTGGCCAAGTTGACAAGAGGAACTTGTCCACCAGTAGATGGATTTCGGAGCATTGTTTTGCAGGAGGAATAGGTCCACCGGTGGCCGGACTTCTGGACATTGTTTTGCAGGAGGAATCCGTCCACCGGTGGCCGGATTTCTGGACATTGTTTTGCAGGAGGATTCCGTTCACCGGTGGACGGATTGCCTGGCCAAGTTGACAAGAGGAACTTGTCCAGCGGTGGATGGATTTCGGGGCATTGTTTTGCAGGAGGAATCGGTCCACCGGTGGCCGGATTTCAGGGTTTTGTTTTGCAAGAGGACGGATTTCTGGGCATTGTTTTGCAGGAAGATTCCGTGCACCGATGGACGGATTGCCTGGCCAAGTTGACAAGAGGAAATGTTCCACTGGTGGATGGATTTCTGGGCATTGTTTTGCAGGAGGAATCCGTCCACCGGTGGACGGATTTCTGGGCATTGTTTTGCAGGAGGATTCCATGCACCGTTGGACGGATTGCTTGCCTAGATTTTGATTAAATTTTCTTAAACTTATAAATTTATTAAGTTTTTTAAAAAATCAATGTTTTCTAAAATTTTATAATTTCTATAATATAAAAAATATACTAAATGTCTTTACTTTCTTTAATTTCTTAAATTCCTTTAATTTCTTTATATTTATAATTTTCTGAATATCTTAAATTTCTTAAATTTCTTAAATTTCTTAAATTTCTTAAATTTCTTAAATTTCTTAAATTTCTTAAATTTCTTAAATTTCTTAAATTTCTTAAATTTCTTAAATTTCTTAAATTTCTTAAATTTCTTTAATTTCTTAAATTTCTTAAATTTCTTAAATTTCTTAAATTTCTTAAATTTCTTAAATTTCTTAAATTTCTTAAATTTCTTAAATTTCCTAAATTTCCTAAATTTCTTAAATTTCTTAAATTTCTTAAATTTCTTAAATTTCTTAAATTTCTTAAATTTCTTAAATTTTTTAAATTTCTAAAATTTCTATAATTTCTTAAATTTATAAAATTTCTAAAAAATTTAAAATTTCTAAAATGTTTAAAATTTCTAAAATTTTTAGAATTTCTAAAATTTCTAAAATGTTTAAAATTTCTAAAATTTCTAAAAATTTTATAATTTCTATATTATTTCTATAATTTCTTTATTTTTTTAAAATTTCTAAAATTTCTTTTATTCCTTTAATTCCTTAAATTACTTATTTTTTTAATTTCTTTAATTATTTAAATTTCCTCAATTTCCTAAATTTCTTAAATTTCTCATATGTCTTGAATTATTTACTTTTATAAATTTCTTAAATTTTTAAATTACTTAATTTTTTTTAAATTCCTAAAATTTTTCCAATTTTTTGTCCACTCTATTATCTCTCATCTTTTTTGCATGATTTTTCGCAACGAACATGAGGCAAAAGGTTTTATTTAATTAAATTATGCGCTAGTCTAATCATACGCCTTTTTGAAAAAGATTTATTGAACAACATCAGCTTATTTCAAAAGTTGTTCTGGAATTCCGATCGCCACCAATTAGGTTTTACGCCGTGACGTCATTTGACAGCTCGTGTGCACTGTTTGCATGGTCTTCGACGATTGTCGACGAATTTCCCCGAACAAAATCGACGACCGCATCGAACTGTGCTAAGTCCATGTAAACAGTGCACTCCTTCTAACCTCCAAATCGAGTCGGCGTAAAACCTAATGCTGCTTTGTTTACGTTTGAATCTGTCATTTTCCATCCTTCGTTAACTTGCATGCAAGTGTTCCTTATTCCGGAAAGTCGATTTTGGGGTTGTGTCTAAGCTAAATGAAGTAACGCAAGCCACGAGCATCGAGTTGGTTCGATGCTCGTGCTCTCGATGTCGTTGCACAATCCATGAAAATCCAGCCTTATAAGCATATTTGGACGCGGATGACGAATTGACAACAAAACGAAGAGAGATGGCTGAAGAAGAAACAACAGATGAAGAAAACGAAGATGTCATAAAAGCAAAATATTGTAGGAATAAGTGTTATGAGATAACTGTTAAATCCCTGGAGGAAGAGATCGGAGTGTTTCCATGGAAGTTGCCACATGATTGTCCTGTCCCCTTTAGAAGGGGTCCAGGTTTCCCCAGTCTTGGCCGGGTGCTTTGGAGTCGTGGTCCATCAACGGTCCATCAACGACGGACGGAGCGAGGGGCCAGGAAAGCAGAATGCGTGTGTGAGTGTGTGAACGCATCGCTTTTGGCTGAGTCAAAGCAGTCGAAGCAGGCTTTGCCTGAAGTGTGAGTGTATTGGTAGTGGTTGATGAATCACAAGAGATGTTTTCTGCAGTTAATGTTTGACAGCTAAGGAAGAGTGGAATTTTTCGTAAGGGCGAAATCGGGTTATACAGATTTTAGAAGAAATCTGCAGACTTAACTACAGTGAAGTGAGAAGGAATTAGAAAAATCAGTCCGAAAATCTTAGCTGAAAATATGAATGCTAAATGTATGTCGCCGTAAAATGGGTGGTGCCATCCCGGGGGAGCAGGGTTAAACAGCAGCTACCTGTAATCTTCGATCGCTTTGAGCGACCAACCAGCCAGGCGCCGCGGAGGCGCTTATCAACTACACTCAACCCCCGGTGGTTGGTCACTTTTTCGTTTGACACTTTTTTAGTTTGTACCCCGTTGGTTGGTCAAAGTCAAACTAAAAAGTGACGAACTGTCACTTTTTACACGGCGCTCACGCACACTATCAAAACAAACGTTTGGTAGTGTGTGTGAACTCCGTGTAGAAGGGGTGTCAAACTAAAAAGTGACCCCGTTTGTTTGACAACAGTTGGTGTCAAACCATCGGGGTTTGAGTGTACTGTGTGCCAAGGTGGATGCTGGATCTGGGTGAGAGCGTTCTTATTATATAAATGCATTTGTTTTTATATTTTTTTACCGCGTAAAATCTACAAAATCGGTCGCTAAATCCAAATCATATCTTATTGAAATTAATCGTTAAGGGTCATTATTTAATAATTTAGTTACGCGTTCTTGATCATTTTGCTGTCGTTTCGTTAGTTTGTCAACTGTACCAGTAGATTGATACAATCCAAATAATGTGTTAAATTTTTATGGTGAAAACATTGTTTTCTTTTCGTTTATATTCGTTGATTGTAATAATTTATTCCATCAGGCAGTTTTAATATTAACTCGTCAAACTATCGATTTTATGAAGAGTAAAGCGTCTTTTATTTACTATTATTGAAATTTGCTCGCGTTATCTAAATTGTACAAACAGTAAAAATAAACTGATAAGTCCAGCCCATAGCACTACTGCTCGGTTGGCACGCGTTCGATTAAAAAACTTTTTAAATAATAAATTATCTACCTTTCCGCAGCCGGCTGCCTAAGATTTAAAATTTTCAACCGATAAACAAAATGCTCATGGTCACATCACTGCCACTCGTGAATCCTGACCTCATACCCATCTACTAACCCCCTCAAAACTCATGTGATACTTTGTCGGAGAAGCAGTCGATTGGGCGGTCTCTATCACTCAAGTATCGGACTAACATTCCCATCCACTTCCCCGTGACTCTACCACTGGTCGTGGCCGGCGCCGGTATTGATCAGCATGATAGGGGCCTTTGAGAAGTTGCGCCCACTCATCTTCCACGGCTCGTGGATGTAACTTCTGGAGGTCCTGGTCAATAACGGAGTAGTAACTGCGGGTGGGCACCAATGCTTATGCTTTACTTTTTACTTTTTACTTTTTACTTTTTACTTTTTACTTTTTACTTTTTACTTTTTACTTTTTACTTTTTACTTTTTACTTTTTACTTTTTACTTTTTACTTTTTACTTTTTACTTTTTACTTTTTACTTTTTACTTTTTACTTTTTACTTTTTACTTTTTACTTTTTACTTTTTACTTTTTACTTTTTACTTTTTACTTTTTACTTTTTACTTTTTACTTTTTACTTTTTACTTTTTACTTTTTACTTTTTACTTTTTACTTTTTACTTTTTACTTTTTACTTTTTACTTTTTACTTTTTACTTTTTACTTTTTACTTTTTACTTTTTACTTTTTACTTTTTACTTTTTACTTTTTACTTTTTACTTTTTACTTTTTACTTTTTACTTTTTACTTTTTACTTTTTACTTTTTACTTTTTACTTTTTACTTTTTACTTTTTACTTTTTACTTTTTACTTTTTACTTTTACTTTTTACTTTTTACTTTTTACTTTTTACTTTTTACTTTTTACTTTTTACTTTTTACTTTTTACTTTTTACTTTTTACTTTTTACTTTTTACTTTTTACTTTTTACTTTTTACTTTTTACTTTTTACTTTTTACTTTTTACTTTTTACTTTTTACTTTTTACTTTTTACTTTTTACTTTTTACTTTTTACTTTTTACTTTTTACTTTTTACTTTTTACTTTTACTTTTACTTTTACTTTTTACTTTTTACTTTTTACTTTTTACTTTTTACTTTTTACTTTTTACTTTTTACTTTTTACTTTTTACTTTTTACTTTTTACTTTTTACTTTTTACTTTTTACTTTTTACTTTTTACTTTTTACTTTTTACTTTTTACTTTTGAGTTCCGTTCGTAAAGTTGAACGGTGCGGGTCGCGGTCATCACGCAAGATTTTCGTTGCCGTTTCCGTTTTTGTTGTCCCCCCGATTGTGTTTGTTTTTCTAACCGGGCGGATTCGCGTTTTTGCTTTTTCGAATATTATTTGGTTTTATCTTTCCACAGCCGGCTGTCTAAGATTGAATCATTTATTCTAAATCAACACCAAATAACCGGGAATAGTCTCATCCGCATCATCCGACTGTTTGCCTTGAGAATTCATAATCCATCACATTATTAAACAAAATTTATTGATTATTGGATGATGAATCCTGGCCATTACCATTACCCACTAACAAAATCCCAAGTAGAAGTAGTTTTCCGGCACACGTGGGGGTGTGGATATCGTATAGAACCCACCTTTGGTAGCAACCTGTGCTAACTAACATTCCCGTCCCAATCCCCCGAGATCTACAAACTGACATGGCGGGCGCCGTTGGTGGCCAACGACTGTTACCTATTTGCTCCAGATCTAGTTTTGATGATATTGATGTTTTATCTTTTCAGCGCATTCATACATGCTGTTGATAAGGGAAACACCATTAGATCGTTGAAGCGTATGACCGGTTGTATTGATAGGTTATTACGGTCCTGTTCAGCAACGGAGAAGGACAACCATGGGTGGTCTCTCATGCTCATGCTCATGCTCAACTGTTAAATCCCTGGAGGAAGAGGACGAAGATAAAATTGAAGAACTTGATAATTTAAGATCAAAATTATCCGCTAAATATTTGAAATTTAGACAGAAATATTTAGAAAAGAAGGCATGGTAACAATTATTGAAATATAGCAAGACAAGTGTTTACACGAAATTTTATTTCAGATTCGGATTCAGCGGCCAAAATTACTATAAGAAAGCATATCCTGACCTTTAAGACATATGCTTGCAACATCGTGTAAATAGTAGGCCATGCTTCTGAATTCTGGGAAATTTTGAAAATTGGCACCTTTTTTCTCACTAAAATTCAAATATCTCGGCTCTAGGGTGTCAAAATTGCATTTTTTAAGAGAGAAGAATGTTCGCCATGAAATTTCCTACAAGCTGCATGTATTGATTTTAATGGGAAAAATAGGCTACCCTTAATAAATGAGCATTTCTGAAAAAAGTTTCGAAAAAATGCGATTTTTTCGACATAAATCCGCCTGGGAGAGTCCAAAAACTAAAATTTTGGTCCAATATTGATAGTTCATCTAAATCTATGGACAAAAACCTATCGTTCGAAGATAATACACACCTGATCGTAACAGTTTTTGTATTGATTCCAAGCGATTTTCGAAAATTTGTTGAAAAAGTGACTTTTTTCAGTAAATCGACTAGGGGGTGGAAAAAAATACAGAGTGACCATCGGCGAAGACATTTTGTGGTCCTAGCTATACAGCCCGAATCCAGTGAATAGCTGCATGTGCTTTAGGATTAGTTTAAGCAGTTCCGTTACAAGAACTGCTTCCCATTTGCATAAGTGCAGATCACGGCCAAAATGCCGAGCAGCAGGAGAAATTGCCGAGTGTAACCATCAAACGGGCGCTACTAGCAGTCGATCATGCAGAACCAGATGTGCTACCGGAACTGCAGCTGAAAATTTCAACTTTGAACATTTGAAGATTCAGGCGACGTGTGACGAGACGATCAAATGGACTGATGCCGTGACTGATGCCCAAGATTTCTGATTTGGTGAGATCTTTCCTTTTGAATATCAAAAGTTTCTTTCATTTACACTGACACACACACATTCCATTTAAGACAATATTTCTATCATTTCAAATGAATTGTTGAATATTTTTCTATTTTGATGTAATTATGAGGGGAGAATCTAATTTGCTCTCCATCCACTTGGACTATTTCTAATTCCTGATTTTCTGAGCTTCTTTTGCTTTTCCTACCATCTATCTATTTTATGTCCTTGTGAGGGGATCATCGATCCATCCGCATTGACATACTATCTTTTAATTTTTCTTCTTGACTTTCTTCAAAATTTTCACTATCATTTTAACACTTACTACCAGTCTTTGTGAGGGGATACTGAGCTCGATTTGCTCTCCATCCGCATTGACCTTTTCTCATCTTTGATTTTCCATTTTATCAGTAGTTAGAATCAAAGCCGGGGATCGGGTAGGGAGCATCAGGGCAGTGAACAGTATGCTGTAATGGCGGAGACTGGATGTGGATAGTGGAAGACCAGAACTACGTCACAAGGGGAAAATAGGTTATTAATTGTACAATTCTTAAGGATTGTTCAATTACTACATCGATTGACCTCTGTCAGTTTCCAGCTGTCTGCCGCGCCCTTTTAGGCCCCCAACAGGGTGCGAGCCCTGTTTTTCAGCTTTGTCTGACTTTTTTCGGAGTTATTGGAGGTTACTGTCGGAAGGAGATTCTCTTCCCCTGAGGACACCGTGAGTGATTTTGCTCGTTCGCGTCCAACCATCCCCTTTTGGCCCTTCATACGGCAGTAATTTGAAGATGCTCTCTTTAAGTCTGAGCCACTGTAATTCTAGGCAACCGCTACATAGGTCATCCTTGTGGCCCTGTTGGTTATCACATCAAATCAAATCAAATCAAATCGACTAGGGGGTGGGAGAAAGTATTTTATTATTTTTTCTTGTCTAAGAAAACATTGTTCCAAACATCATAATCTATTATTTAAGAAGAGAGCACCTGAAATTCCTCGACATGACCTCAAAATGTGACAGGCTATTATACATATTCCTTATCTTCTGAATTTTTAACAAGTGGTCTTCAACTTTTACTACCAGTTTGTAATCAAGCGGATTATCAAATGTGCTACCAATGTTTTTCTTTTTCAAATGACTTACAGTACCGTCATTGGGGGTGACATTGGGTCTGGGGGGTGAGATTGGGTCAAAGTGATTTTTTACGGATTATACAATTTCTCAGATTCTTCTCAATGAAACTAAATTCTGTTTAAAGATTTGTGTAGGGGACATCATAAGAAGACTTCGCTAAAAAAAATCTCGTTCCTAGAACAAATCCTGTTATTTTGGCAGCTGTCTGAAGTTGAGGTACGTTTAGGCCAAAACTAACCTCTCGAAAAATCATTTTTCTAATATTTTTGTTGGAATCGCTCGAAAACTACCCAAATGTTAAAAAATCTTCACTTCAAACTTGTAGCGTGTCAATACGATTCCCTCGAACAAGAAACACTGTTGGATGACTTGTTTTTACCATATCGTTGTATTGGAGCATCATTTAAGTTTCATTTGACCCAATGTCACCCCCTCTAAGGGGTGAGATTGGGTCAATTCTCAAACTATTGGCATTTAAGGTAGTGTTCATCAAAATCCACCATATTTTGGAAAAATGTTAGCTAATTAGCTATCAATTTTGAATTGACTGATCTTTTCATATTTTCCCGATTGGCTTCCAATCTTCAACCAAATGTTGTTCTCAAATTGCTTCCATTTTCTTACACTACCGAATATGGGGAGAGGGGGTAATATGCACCCCCGGGGCAAAATGCACCCTCAGCATTTCTCGATATTGGGAAGAATTTTCGGGGGAAAAACATAGAAATTGGAAGCTTAGCATTGTGAAACGATGCTGGAAAAATTTGAGCATGGTAGGATAAAAACAGCCAAAGTTATTTGCAAAACTCTAAAATGTTGTGTTTTGATCTAATTTTTATGATTTTTAGAAAATATAAAAAGCATTTATTGATATTGTAAGTGTTTATTTTTATAGTTTTTAACACAATCTTCATTACTCTGAAGATAGATGAGTCCAAAAACATTAAAAAATGTATTTTTAAATGAATTTTATGTAATAAGCGTGGTCGGGGCAAAATGCACCGCTGTGATGCTCCTTTGAAAAACAGCGGTGTCATCTAGTGGTGACTAGTGAAAACTGCTTTTACCCGGTGCATTTTGCCCCATTGGTGTGGTGCATTTTGCCCCGCATGATTGTTTGGAATGAATTAAAAATATGTTTGAAAATATGCATTTTAAATAATTTTGAGGATTTTTCAAGACTTTTTAAACATTGGTGACGAAAAATAATAGTTGTTATAAAACATCTAACAAAATTCTTCCACAGAATAGATATTATGGTTAAGAAATCACAGTTTTAGGGGGTGCATATTACCCCCTCTCCCCTTACCATCAACATATTGTTTCCAGGTTACCACATTTCGCTAGAAAAGTGTAACCAAATGTTGCTGACACTCACATCGCTACCAACTGAAACTGCGCAGTAGGACTCCGTGAAGTCGGGAACTTTTGAGTCACTTAATCTAGAGAAACTGGAATCGGATTAGTGTTGATGAAATCTGCTACCAATTTCCAAGCAATTCTTTTGTCTGTATTAGCTACCAATTTTCTATTGTTGAATATTTCCAATTTGCTACAAATTTTGAACTATGCAGTCGACCCAACTCGCTACCAAGTTTTAACAAAACAACCGTTTAGTACGCTACCAATCAATTTAGCAAAAGGTATTATTTTATTTGGTTAACTATTAACAGTTTTCAAAGTTTTACACATTTATTTGCTACCAAGTGTATTCACATGTGTGCCTTCCCGAAAAGAAGAAGAGACACACCCAGCCGAAAGGAAATTTGATAAGAAAAAGGTATAAATTCTTGATGTCAGTTGACTAGACTAATGTATAGCACACAAATACAGAGAGGAAAGCCATCCGCTTTTCTTTCGATTTTTTTCTCTCTCACTGGCAACACTTCCGCTTGTTCCACCGGCTTTACACAGTAGTTTTCCTCTCCAGGCGTAGTAGGTGCCACCCCGCAAGGGTTCAAATAACCCACTCGGAAAATAATCTGGTAAATTTGAGTGTCTGGCGCTGGCGGACGTTTGTCGTGCAGTTCAGACACACTTGGCACACTTATCCTAGACAAGTTTTGCGTAACGCCAGATGACTCTGGCGAAAATCGGGCGAAAGTTCTGCCAGCTGTCTGGCACAAAAATCAACCGGTTCAATCGGTTGAACCGTGCACGACCGGTTTGTGTCATATTCGCCAGAAATCATGGCAGAAATCTGGGGCAAATCTGGGGGAAATTCTGCCAGATGGCTGGCGCAAGCCCCCAGACGAACGCCAGAATTGTGTCCGCCATTTCCGACCGGGAAAGATAGAAAGTCACGTGAAAACACGTGACGAATCTAGGGACCACCAGATGGCGCAATTTGGGGGGCAACAGCCTGAAGGAAGTCACTCTGTGCGCTGGGGTGTAACCGTGTGCGCGATAACTGACCCACTCGGAAAATAATCTGGTAAATTTGAGTGTCTGGCGCTGGCGGACGTTTGTCGTGCAGTTCAGACACACTTGGCACACTTATCCTAGACATGTTTTGCGTAACGCCAGATGAATCTGGCGGAATTCGGGCGAAAGTTCTGCCAGCTGTCTGGCACAAAAATCAACCGGTTCAATCGGTTGAACCGTGCACGACCGGTTTGTGTCATATTCGCCAGAAATCATGGCAGAAATCTGGGGTAAATCTGGGGGAAATTCTGCCAGATGGCTGGCGCAAGCCCCCAGACGAACCCTAGAATTGTGTCCGCCATTTCCGACCGGGGACTACCAGCTACCAATAGCCCAGACGGAAAAGGGGGGCGCCTGGCGGGCGTTTTGTCTTGGGCGCTGCACTTAGCTGCGCAAGACGTCTGGCAGATTTTCCCCCCGACTGGCCCAAGAATGTTGCCAGAATTCTGGCGAATATGCAACAAACCGGTCGTGCACGGTTCAACCGATTGAACCGATTCGTTTTTGTGCCAGACAGCTGTGTGTTATTCCGCCAGATTTTTGCCAGATTCGTCGGGCGTCACGCAAAACCTGGCTAAAAGAAATGTGCCAAGTGTGTCTGAACTGCACGACAAACGTCCGCCTGCGCCAGACACTCAAATTTACCAGATTTTTTTCCGACCGGGAGGTTGGTGGGATTTGTGCAAAAGATTCACTTCCTTAAGGTTTCCGTAATTGGCCCCTGAAGAAGGTGGTCAAGCCGCCCCTGGTAACGCCGTTATCGCGCAGTCAGCATTCTTTGTAAGGCATCTCGTGGGGATTTTCGGAGGTCTAAACTACGACGATGAGCTGTGGTAGTAGGTTTTGACCCGACGATGGAGAACACTATCGGGAGCTATTAGCAGACGATTCCTGTTTTTTTGCTTGACTGGGGTTGTTTAACGAACTCGGTGGCAGTGATTCTCAATGTTTTCTATTTCTAAAATCGATCAAAGTCAGTGTAATCAGGCAAAGTCAGTCAAAGTCAGTCAAAGTCATTCAAGGTCCTCTAAAGCCGGTCAAGTCAGTCATAGCCAGCCAATGTCTGTAAAAATAGTCAAAATCAATAAATGCTAGAAACAACCAAAGTCAGTTGAGATATTAACAACCCCTGCATTACATCGGCAATGATTGCGCTGAGTTAGTAGGTTGCATTTCAACATCATTGAACCATTTAAGAACGGATTTGAGCTGGCAAGTCGGAAAAATACTCTTCCCATTTATCCAGAACCTTTTTTTTTGCCGAATAAAACTGTCTTAAAATTTGTACGATTTTTTCGAAACTCAATTTGAACCATTTGATGATTCCTCCCTTCTGGAAAAAGTTATCCTTTTCATGAACTGCATCAACTATCTCTTCATTGCGAGCTAACACGCACTCCGTCAAGAGAGTATCTATTTCCTTTGCCCATTTTTCGACCATGTCGCTTCTAGCTGAATTCTTTTCTCGAAAAAAAGTATAAATTTTAAAATCAAATAAATTTACCCCGAAAACTCTCGCCTGGAATCCATGATCCGAGAGATGCAGGCCACGGGAAAGATGATGGGGGGGGGGGGATAAACTAGCGACTCCAGTTGCAAGAAAACGAACCGGAAAGTTAACTTTTGTCGACGGGGTTTTTTTGTGCGCAAGGAGCAAAAGGATCGCAGGAACGTCGAAAGATAAATCGTCCGACATGGATATATCCTCGGGAACCATGTGTGAACTGCCGTTTCTCATACGAGTGCATTCACTTGCCCTCCGCGGCAGCAGTTGGGAATAGAGGGAGAGGAAAGTGGAGTTTTGCAAGTGAAGTAATGTGATTTGTGCGAAGAGGGAGTGTGTTTATAAATTTGAAAAATTGATAAATCAAAATAAAAAACCAAAAATAAAAAGGTGCTTTATTCCTTACGTAAAAATGGCATTTTGCATCAATAGTTTTTCCATCTTAATACAATTTTAGCCACAACAAACGTCCGAAGGGTCATTCTTATGCAAAGTTTGCTTAATTTTCTTAAAAATTACTTTCAAAAGCTCACGATGGAGATCAGGGATAAAACTCCAAAAAGTAGTCAAAAATGGTCAAAACCACACCTTTTTCAATAAAAAATCTTTTTTTTTAATCTCAGATAACTGGTTAAGAATGCAAGCAAATTCCTTATGTTTATACATCATTGTTTTTGTTTTTGTCTCCTCTACAATTTTGTAGAAAATTAGTAAACTCTAATGGCCTATCTACAAACACTTAGCTTAGAAATGTTAAGTAAAGTAAAATAGATAAGTTACTTAGAAAAGTACGCAAAACACGGCTGACATCTACAATCAACTTAGAAAACTTGCTGGGCTGATATACGTTGCTATGTAGTTGTTTGTTTACCTTTGATACGAAAACGTCAACTTACAGTAGATTTTGAAATTTTTGAAAAAATACGTCAAGTTTTTATTTTGATTATTTTGGATTGTAGAAGATCAGATTCATTTCCATTGATTCAAATTCCTAAGCCGTGTGAAATTCTCTAAGTAAAATGATAGGCCAGATAGGTCATTAAACGTAACCCTGCAAAGTTACAAATAACACGCAATTTTAAAATGAAAATTTGTATTGTAATCAACGGTTCTGATTGCTTCAAAAAGACTTATTCACTCGCGAGTCCAAGTCGAACCCGAAGTAAAAGTGCTCTGACCGGTTCGTACCGTTTGTCACTGCCACATCAATCGCTACCGAATACTCTCTCTTTGCTCTCGCTCTCACTCCAATCGGGTGGTACAGCGAATGGCTCAGAGAAGTTGACTCGAAATAGTCTGCTTAAAACCAATGTTATCACAAATGTTTTGCAATTTTGTTGATAACAAAACATCAAAGACGACAGCAATTTCCATCATGCCAAACTGTGGTAGTGTAGGCCAAGTGAGCGGCTCGCTGGTATTATGTTAGATTCTTTCCTCTCTGAAGAGAAGGCAAAGTAATTCACGAAGTATTTGTTTCGCTGTGTGAAGCGATTGTCGAAGGCACTGGCAACTAGCGGGTCGTGTTCGCTCACGAATGGTTGCGACGCGTTCGGCGATGAGTGAGTGATTTCTGATCTTTGAGCCGAAAATCAGGCTGTAATTAAAAAAAATAACTCGCTGGGTTATTGCAGATTCGAAAACTACAATAAATTTCCCATAAAATGACACGTCTCACGATTTTTGATAGTTTTTTTGAAAACAAAAAAGGTTTTCTTTCTGAATTTTGAGAACGCCATTAAATCAAGCGCCCAACTATACACCAAAATTCCTTTGACACCAAATTCCTATCTCTTCGAGTTACAAATCACTAAAAAAAACTGTTTTAGTAAAAATCCAGAAAATTAAAAAAAAATAAGAACTGAAATGACAAGCCTAGGTTTCAACATTTGGATGAAAATAGTGACGAAACAGCCTACTTTTATCTACTAAAAATAACAGAATCGAATAGAAACACATTTCAAAACAAATGCTGGAAAGTTCAACTTTTCAGCACTGAAATGGATGCTGAGAAGTTAAACTTTTCAGCACTAGTTTTGAAAAATAATACTTTTCAACATTTTTTTGATTTAAACGATTTATTGACAAAATACATGAACATTCGACTTATAATTTGACTCAATGGGTGTTTTTTAGAAATGCAAAAAATGTTGTATGGAACTCGTTGCAAACCTTGATTTTTTCAGCACTTGTCGTATTTATCCAACTCGGTGAACCTCGTTGCATAAATGTACGACACGTGCTGAAAAAATCTTCTTTTTGCAACTTGTTGCATAAACTACTATTATGCAACAAGTTGCAAAAAGAGGATTTTTTCAGCACGAGTGGTACATTTATCCAACGAGGTTCACCGAGTTGGATAAATACGAAGAGTGCTGAAAAAATCAAGTTTTGCAATGAGTTCCATACAACATTTTTTGCAATTCCAAAAAACATACACTGAGTGAAATTTTAAGTCAAATTTTCATGTATTTTGTCAATAAATCGTTTAAATCAAAAAAATGTTGAAAAGTGTTACTTTTCGAAACAAGTGCTGAAAAGTTCAACTTTTAAGCAGCCATTTGAGTGCTGAAAAGTAGAACTTTTCAGCATTTATTTTGAAAAGTGTTGCTATTCGATTCTGTTATTTTTGGTACAGAAAAGTAGGCTTGTTCGTCGTTCACGAATGACAGGAAAAGTGAGTAGTTTCACGACGGAATTGCAAAAAAGTGTTTTAAAATGCATTTTACAGTTGCTTTCCAATCATTAGTTTTGAAAATATTGAGGAATTGATGGAATTTTTTTTTCGACAAAAAAATCTTTTCGTGGGACTGTACATTGATATTTTATGAAAATTTAAAGTGTTTTCAAAGCAGCTCAAACATGCTGAATATGATTTTAAACGTGGGAAATTGCATTTTAACTGGGTTTCAGTTGATTAAACTTTTTTTTTCATTAAAATGTTGAAGTTTTTCGAAAACATTTTTTTTTTGCCCCCCGATTATTGAGGCCAATTTTGAAGGGGGGCGACATAAACTTTGAAAAGTATTTGCAACGGCCTATATGATTTACTGAACAAAATGAAAAAAAAAAAAAATGGCATTGTACAACCGATCGTAAGTTAAAGTATTATCCGAAAAAAATGAGCATTTAAAATGGCTTAGCTTGTAAAATATTACCTAAAATCTACTAAATAGCTGTGAGATTATGGAAAAAAATAAATTGTCTTGCCCAATTAAACTTCAGCGTTTATAGACTTTATCAATTAAATCAGAATGTAGAAAAGAGTTCATAGAATATTTTCTCCAAACAAAATGTCAGCATTAGTTCAATTTTAGCAAAAATAAACGCAGTTTTAAGAAAGAGCGATTTTGCCTACCTCTAAAGGGTTGAACCACCCCTCCTAAGCTTCATGGAAATTAAAAAGCGGTCAGGGTAACTGCTGTGTGAGCTGACGGAGAATGACCCCTATATTTAAAGAAGAAATTAACTAATCAATTCGGTGTCTTCGGCAAAGTAAGTAGTTATGATTAGGACCTTAAAACAGTTTTATTTTCATTTTTTCCTTTTTCTTTATTAGGAGGTGGACAAAAGCCCACTTGTGATGTGTCTAGCATATTCCAAGACACTCTCTCAAAAAGGCACAAAACCACCTCGTCTTTTCGCATCAAAAAGTATACAAAACTCAAATGATACAAGACGGGTTTAACCGAATTTTCAACTACTGAACAATCCGGTATACTGAAAATTACCGAATTCGGCACAAACTTACCAAAATTCGGTAATGAAGTTCATTATTGTTCATCGTGCAACCGATAATCGGTAAAATTGTGTTCTTTTTAACTGATGGTTTACGGATCTTAAATTTACCAATTTTTCAAGTACCGAATTCGGTTCAAAAAAAGTAAGTGTGTATCTTTTTTTATTTGCATTAAAAGCATCAAACGACGCAACATTTTTTTTAGATTTGCATTATGTTAGAATTTTTAATAGAAAAACTTGAATTATAACACAAAGTGGCGTATTTAGGAAAATTCTTTATTTTTTTCTGGATAACAATTTGTGCTTCAAATTTCTTAAATGTTCACAAAAGATTGTATTTTTGTGAATTACATACTTAATTTTTCATGGTTTGCCAAATTTACAGAGTAAAAAAAAATCATTGTACACAAACAATTCATATACAGTAAAATTCATAGAAAAAATAAATAAATCAGAAATGCAAATTATTGTTTTTTATCAATTTGGGTATTTAAAAAACTAAATTATGTCAAAATTACAGTATTTCACATCACAAACTCTGATTCTATCAAATTCCTCAGAAACCCATATTCCTCATTCTGAGTTTGTTCTGAGTAGTTGGTTAGTTGGATTCTGGAGAATGGAATTCTGGCGAATGGGATAGAACAGGGGGGCGACATCTATATCTCACTACAGGCAGCTCACCCGCAGCCAACACAAGCTGTCAACTTCGGCACCAGAACAAAAGGGAGCTGATAATTACGGCACCAGCACAAAAGAACAGCTGTTCACTACGGAACCAAAACAAAGCTACTGCGCACTGTAAAAAAAGTACAAAAACTGCAGGCATAAAATGAAAATAAAGTAATTATTGTTTTTATGTAAAATTGTACCGCAATGTACGTTTAAAAGTTAGTCTATGTTTTTGAGGTGATTTTTATCAATTTATTTGCAAAATAAACTACTAAAGTTGGGATATTAAGCACACATCGGGCCGATGACCTCATTTAAAGTTGTACTTTTATCAAATGAAACGTTTAACTTAACTACTGTGTCATTTGACTTATACTACAGTATTTCTTGATACAAAAATTGAATTATTATTAAAAAAAATATTTTAGTTTTCACTGTGCACAGTTTGCGCGCGTTATCAATCTCAATCACCCAAGATGGCGGCCTTTAGCATCCCCCTGGGATAGAATCAAAACTCTAATGCAGTAGAAATCTGAATTAAATTTCGCCTCGTTTCTTACCCACATTTCAATTTCTGAAAATTTAAGTAATATTAAAAAAATGATTAGATTCACTTTCAGGTTCTGGATTTCTGAAGAACAAATTGTGCAACGATTTGCTTGTTTGATGGAAAATCAATATTTTGTGTTTCACATTTCAAAAAATAAACGGTCACAAATGTGTTTTTTGAAGGTGAATTGGAATGATAAGAACTATAACAAATACGTAGATAAACAAAACTCACAATTCTGATCTTCCTTAATTACATTGTAATATCCCACAGTACGATCAATGTACACTCAAACCCCGATGGTTTGACACCAACTGTTGTCAAACGAACGGGGTCACTTTTTAGTTTGACACCCCTTTTACACGGAGTTCACACACACTACTAAACGTTTGTTTTAATTGTGTACGTGAGCGCCGTGTAAAAAGTGACAGTTCGTCACTTTTTAGTTTGACTTTGACCAACCAACGGGGTACAAACTAAAAAAGTGTCAAACGAAAAAGTGACCAACCACCGGGGGTTGAGTGTATCAAAATCCTCTCTGGAACCTCAAATTTTACAGGCTCAATTTTCAACTGCCCAATAGAGAATTTGCAGCAAAGCTAAAAGACACATGCCGCCACCTATGAACAAATAGCGCAAACCTATGATTTTTGGAAAAAATGTGTTTTTACCTTCAAAATCAACAATTTTATTGAACTTATGCCGGATTCGGACGAGAAAAAATATTTCCAACAATTTGGTGTATAACTTTCCAAAATTTGTTTGATTTTTCTATGAGAAAACTGGAAATTTAGAAAAAGATAGTAATTTGGACTATTTGGCAAGAAAGTCTGTCAAAAATCAATGAAAATTGTTGAATATACGTTAACATATCTGTTATCATTTATATAACTGTTTATTTCTTTGATATTTACGGGGAAACTTATTTTTTCGTGTTCCAAAACATGTTTTTTAAAGAAAAAGTTCACAAATTTTTGCGCGCCCAAAAAATGATGTTCATTATTTTAAAGCAAAAAATTTTTCTCGTCTTTTGCAACTAGTTTCATTAAGATTGATGCAGGGAATCATGAGAAATAAGCGATTTTGTTCTTCAATCCAGCAGAAAGGAATACAATTTTGGGCAAGTAACCTCATTTTGGCGCCACCTACATTTGAAACACAGGCGCGCTGCAAAACCTCAATTGCCGTTCAAGAGCCAAACGACATGCGACACCTAGTGTTGAGTAGCAGAACAGAGCGAAGAATGTCGATTGAATTTTCCGCCCTTTGAGGTTATGTATGCGAATTCTGTTTTGTTAAATTCCAGCGTTCAAAACAACTTTTGAGCAAAAATTCGAGCTGATACTTTGTTAACTTTTGATGCTCTATCATTTTAAACAATATTATTTTTTCAAAATTATTTTTTTTTCATAATTTTTTTTACTGCGTTAATTTATAGAGGGCAAAAAGTTTACACTCGTACTACTTGAATTTTTTCTCAAAAGTTGTTCTAAGAGCTGTAAATTCAATTTTAAGTTTGTATTCCTATGTAACCGAACAGCGAAAATTTGAATCGTCATTCTTCGATGCTTCGCGCCATCTGTCGGAATTTTTGAGCTTTTAATCGCGAATATTGGACCCCAAAAAACAACATCAGCACGCACACACCATCCCACACATTGTAGATTTATGTTCGTGTGCCGGCACTCATGTGTTCGTGTATGTGTGTGTGTGTGTGAAATTCAGTCAGTGTATGTGCGTGTGTGTGTGTTGGCCTCCACGGGAAAAGAGGTTGTCCGGAAAATGTGCACATGGGAAATAGTTTAAATATTTGCCAACACTATCACACAAACGCACACACACACACACACTCTCACCCCGGAAAGTCATGGGCGCAAAAAGTTCAATCAGTATCAGTATGATATGTTTGCGAGTGTGTGCGAATTTGCTCCAGTGCAAACGCCGTCGATCTGTTTGATCAGCTGAACCCATACACTGAAAGAAACCAACATAGCAATCTCATGTGTTTTTTCACGTGAGAGTCTCCAAAAACCAACACAATAAATTCACGTGCTTTTCCTTTGACTCTCACATGCTTTCCATGTTAAATGGATGTGAAATTCATTTGGTACCAGCTGATCGTTGGCTTTTCGCCCTTCCTTATATTTTCGTATGCTGTTCACTTCAAATTCAAATGAATTGCACTTCGATTTGCCCCATTTGTCATTTCCTTTGATTTTGATGTGAAAAACACGTTAGATTGAAATGATTTAGTTTTGAATGGCCTGTGGCGAAAAATTCTTCATTAGTAAGATGACCACGGACGACGGCAGTGCAAAACGTTCTTATCGGACTGAAATGTTCTTTTTGCAACCAAATAACTGTAGTTATTTTTTTCAAATGTTCGCGCTGGTGGTAAGTAAAAACAAAAGAAACTGTAAAAGGAGAATGGGCAAATTTGGTCCAAGGATGTACACGAACGGGACCAACTTTTTTCGAAAGATCTCGCCGAGACATGAAAAAAAGTCTTCTGGACCAACTCTCTAAACCCCGGGGTTCAAAAGTTACAAGTTGTTGAAGTTTAAGCATTTTGGGTTAAAATGTGCAAAAAATCATATTTTTGCTATTTCTAAAATCATTTATAAAATCTCTGTTTCATTATGGATTTCGATTTTCTTGACTTCATTCGACGCGTATCAGCAAAAACTATGAGTTCTGATATGTCTTAGCATGATTGAAACATGATTTCTCTTGTTTTTATCCGTTTGAACCGTTTGTGCAAGAGGCATCCCATTCAAACAAGTCGAAACTTCAAGGTTTTGAAACCGGATCCGACCCAGACTGCTTCAGTGAGTATGGAAGGCTTGAGTGCAATGTTGTAACAACTTATTGGGATGGTCTGAGTCATCCGAGAACTCCTTGGAGTTGAGACCGGTGAGTATACCGCCGTAACAAGCAAGATGTCGGCGGTTTTTGACAATGGATCATACCCGCATGGCTTCAGTGAGTATGGTAGACTACTATGCTGATGTGTTGGAGTGTCCTGGGTTCTCCTATGACTCCTGAAGTTAAGATCTGTGGGTCTACTACCGTAATAATCCAAATGTCGACCGGTTTTGACAACGGAACATACCCGCATAGCTTCAGTGAGTGTGGTAGACTACTTTGCTTATCTGTTAGGATGTCTTGGGTCATCCAAGGACTTCCTGGAGTTATGATCTGTAGGTCTACGGCTGTTAAAGGACTCCCTGGAATGGTCCAGAACACCCCAACCTAACAGCAATACAGTCTGCCATACTCACTGAATCTTTGCGGTTATGATGCGCGGTTAAAAATCATCGACCTTTTTCTTGTTACAGTGACCCAAATATCTAAACTCCAGGGAGTCCTAGGATGACCAAAGACATCCCAACACATCAAAAAAGCAGTCTACCATACTGTCTGAAGCTATGCGTGTATGTTCCGGGGTCAAAAATCGTCGACCTCTTGCTTGTTACGGCTGTAGCTCCACAGACCATAACTGCAGGGAGTCTTTGGATGACCCAAGACATCCTAACAGATAAGCAAAGTAGTCTACCACACTCACTGAAGCTATGCGGGTATGTTCCGTTGTCAAAACCGGTCGACATTTGGATTGTTACGGTAGTAGACCCACAGATCTTAACTTCAGGGAGTCCTAGGAGAACCCAGGACACTCCAACACATCAGCATAGTAGTCTACCATACTCACTAAAGCCATGCGGGTATGATCCGTTGTCAAAACCGCCGACATCTTGCTTGTTACGGCGGTAGACTCACCGGTCTCAACTCCAAGGAGTTCTCGGATGACTCAGACCATCCCAATAAGTTGTTACAACATTGCACTGAAGCCTTCCATACTCACTGAAGCAGTCTGGGTCGGATCCTGTTTCAAAACCTTGAAGTTTCGACTTGTTTGAATGGGATGCCTCTTGCACAAACGGTTCAAACGGATAAAAACAAGAGAAATCATGTTTCAATCATGCTAAAACATATCAGAACTCATAGCTTTTGCTGATACGCGTCGAATGAAGTCAAGAAAATCAAAATCCATAATGAAACAGAGATTTTATAAAGGATTTTAGAAATAGCAAAAATACGATTTTTTGTACATTTTAACCCAAAATGCTCAAACTTCAACAACTTGTAACTTTTGAACCCCGGGGTTTAGAGAGTTGGTCCAGAAGACTTTTTTTCATGTCTCGGCGAGATCTTTCGAAAAAAGTTGGTCTCGTTCGTGTACATCCTTGGACCAGCTCCCATACAAATTTGCCCATTCTCCTTTAAAATTTATGCAGATTAACATTACTTTTCCAGGCCAGAAGTCGTTTTCGAAATCTTCTCCGATCTGGAGCTCCGGAAAAAGATTGCAAGCGGTGTTTCTCGAGAATACGGATCAGCCTGCTGCCAGTTGCTGTTCGATCGTCTTGATACACTTTTGATCGGCCAGCTTGAGTCCGTTCGCGATCCTGACCGTGACGATTTACCGGCCCAGTAGGGCGTAATTTTTGAGCGCCTTGAACCTGGTCCGCAGCGTAGCAGTGAAGTGAAATGTGTGATTTAATGTTTTTTCATGTACCCAAACAGATATTTTTACTTAGGAAAATAAAAGTTGTAATGACAGAAACCGTGAAATAAATTAATAAAAAGAATAAAGAAAACGGCTCTCATTGTTTTACACACCTGAATACCATTAGAAAACCATTTGATTTCCTCTACAAACTCATTTAAAATTAATGTGAAAAGCCTTGCAAATTCATGTGTGTCGTCACGCGAAGTTAACGTGTTTTGCTTTTGAATTTACCGTGTCGAGCGATGGAAATTTTCCAAGTGATTTGCACATGACATTCATATGTAAAGCCGTATGGGGCAGATTCACGTGTGAAACATGTGATATTGCTGTGAGCCTTTCTTTCAGTGTAGTCAGGGACAGCTATCGTTTGTTATTTTGTAATGAGTTCGCGCGCGCGTATCATATTTTGTGGACACCCCCTCTTCCCCTCTCCTCTCGCAGAGTTTCGAGTAAAATAGGTTATGTTGGGTTAGAAGTGACCTCGAAAGAGGCGTTTGGGACTCGACGGGGGTGAAATTGATGCATTGTATGCGCACGTAACATTGCATACATTCTGGCGTTTTCGACGTAGAAAGCGAGGTTTGATGGCAAATATTTCGCAATTTTACGAGAGCATTGAACTCGGATCGCTTCAAATCGTGAAATCGATTCGATTGAACTCACAAATTGACTAAATTGCAGTTTGCATCAGGAAACAACCCCATAACAGTTTTCGACCAATTTGTAGTCGTTTGCTGGGGCAACAAAATTTGCGACGATAATCGAGTAAAACGGCACTTTTGTCCTGAAAAAGACTTGCTCCAAGAGTTCTGTTCCCAAAAACTGGCAGACCAATAAGCTTGTACGACGAGTGTAGCCAATAAAAATTTAAACCACTTTGCTCTTACAACCACAACAACGTGTGCACACACACTCGCACACATTCCAATGGCCATTATTATGCATGCATGAGAATCGAAGTTTCCTCACGAGAACAACAACAACAGCAATATTGGTGGAATATGGGCAGGATGAAGACCTTGTCGTCGTCGTCGTCGGAGTCGATGGTCACACAACACAACACGGGGGAATTGGCACTAGCATCGCTAACGACCGCCAAATAGGTTGTCGAACAATCGACAACAACGACTTACACAAAATGTTATTACCGTTAAGTGGAAGTGGATGTGTATGCGAAAGTCGTGACAGTAATCGGTTCGTGAAGTGTTGTCGATTTAAACATTGCAGTTGAAAACAAGAAGAATGCTCGAAAGGCTGCACGAATTCTAAGACTCGTTACAAACTCTCAAACACCGTCATTTAAAAAATGCTACGTCATTTGTGAATAGCGTCTAAGTGACCTGAGATTATGTAATACAGTATGGTGGCCAGATATTAGAAGATTCGAATAATCGAGTCAGGACTGATTGAGGATTAGATTCGTTTAGGCTTACTGAGGGTAGATTCTCGTGGAATTTTGTTTATAACTTTCACTGTCAGAGTGTGTTTTGATCACCAGCTGTCAGGTTTAAGAAATAAGAGAGAAAATCTAACCTGTAAAAAATGACGAAACAGTTACGGGATTGAATGCAACATTGCTTCTTTGGTCATAGGGAAAGGCCACTGCAATGTTCAGAAAACCTGCTTGCCAGGATAAAAAAATTGTTTCACATTTTTCCTTTACTAGTTATCAGTAGAACATTCAATTCTCGGAACAATAAAAATCTCGGGAAACGGGAAATTTTCAATCGGTGTCCTAGGAATTCCAGGCAAATTTTGATTTTGTTAATTTTAATGTTAATGATGATTTTGATAACTAATATTTTACTGTAAAGTTTGTTTGTTTTCCTTGAGAATTTGACTCGCGTTTTTCAAAACTTAAAAACACCTCAATGCTACAATTATATCAACATTTGAATTTGATGCAAGTTTTTAAAATATGTTTGTATTCTTTGTGCAACTTTCAAACAATACAATGTAATTATTCAATGATTTGAATAATAGTTTTATTTTGTTACAAGGTTTTCAGCCTATTTAATGTCGTCTCATAGAGAAAAATAGATGGTTTAGTTACCATAAATTAACAGGATTCCAAAATCAGTCTCACATTTTTTCATGGAATTTTTGCTTCAAAGTGTAATTCTTGAATACTATTGAACATTTTGACCTAATTTTTCTTGCACAATCCAATTTGAATATTTAATGATACCAATTAGATTTTCGTTCAATTTGATCATGGTAAACAAATATGGTTTGTTTTGCTTAGGAGGGAAGCGGTTTGATATCTTTTTCAAAATGAGATATGTATCACCAATTACTCTTTAAAAACCTTAACTAAAATTGAATAGTTTATTTTCCTTAGGGAAGATCTATTTTCATTTTGGAATGCTTCAGAAATTAATGCTATCAGAAATAAATCTCGACTTGAAATTTAGTTGCATAAATTGAATTGAATAAAATCCTTTAAGATCATTAATCTTTTTTTCTATACATTTCCAAAAATAGGTTCTAAAAAAATCACAAAATGTTATTCTGTTTGTATTTTGGGGATTCCCGGGAAATTATCAAATTTTCCCGGAAACGCAAAACATTTTTTAATGGCAAATCCTGAGACGGGAAGTTGGATGCTTTAGTTATCATGTTTCACGACTCTTTTTGCCTTCCTCACCTTACTGAGGAAAGGCTATAAAATCACTCGAAAAATGAACTTCTTAATTCGACCTTCATCTATACCTATCGACTCAGAATCATGTTCTGAGCAAATGTCTGTGTGTAGGTGGGTGGACAAAAAAAATTGTCACAGTAAAGGTCTAGGAGCTCCACTTTTAATTTGAAATTTATATGGGATTTTGATTTATTTTTCATGGGAAACTATCTTTTTTTACATTGTATTAGGATTTTTTTTTATAAATCGATGAAATGACTTGATTCTTATAGCAGGAGATAGGTTTTGAACTGGGGAACAACTTTGTAGAACATACCAACATGCTAGGAAGTGACCCTTTAAAGATACAGATACTTTTAGATGGTGGCCCACACAGTAAAGCCCCTTCAAAAGCCACCATCTAAAAGTATCTGTATCTTTAAAGGGTCACTTCCTAGCATGTGGTATGTTCTACAAAGTTGTTCCCAGTTCAAAACCTACCTACTATAAGAATCAAGTCATTTCATCGATTTATAAAAAACCTAATACAATGTAAAAAGATAGTTTCCCATGGAAAATAAATCAAAATCCCACATAAATTTCAAATTAAAACTGGAGCTCCTAGACCTTACCAAATGGGCTCAAATTTTCAGGAGTGCTTCTGGGGACATAAAAGAACGAAATTCCGGTTGATGCAAGACAAAATAACAACTTTTGTCTTTTTCATAGAAACGTGAACCACGCTAATCAGCAAGTTAAGTTAAGTACTTCAAAAGTTATGCTAACTTCAAAAGTTAATAATAACGATTTTGGCGTATGTCCGGAAGATTGTAAAAAGGGTGTTTTTTGCATGTCATGTTATACATTTTCAGTAAGGTATTAAACAGACCTTTCCAATGAGCCTTAAACATCAAGGATCTGACAACCCTATCAAAAGTTATTGGCACTTAAGTGTTATTTATACACTTTTTGGAGGCCGGATCTCAGATATTTCAGTAAAAATGATGTCCGGGTCCATCATGCTACACATCGTTAGTTAGATAATCGAAAGACCTTCAAATGAGCCGAAATTATCAAGGATCTGACAACCTTATCAAAAGTTATTGGCAATCAAGTGTTTTTAATACACTTTTTAGATGTCGGATTTCAGATATTGTGATAAAAATATTGTCTGAATTTTCCATGCGAACTATCGTTGGATAGGTTTTTTATCAGACCTTGCCGATGAGCCAGAAATATTGAAGGTATGCAAACCCTATCAAAAGAAATGAGTAATAAAGTTGATTTGTTAAACATGTTAAGGGGGAATGTTGCTATTTTTACTGAATGTATTGACTTTATGAATGTGGAGGAAGGCACCAATCACCTAAAGGTGGATTAAGTAACGTTTTCTGATAATTTTATTCATCTTTTTCAGTTTGTCGAAGTTTTCATGTCTTATAATCGTGGCATTTAAATGTTTTTATTTGCAATTTATTTATTTAAATAAAGCACGGATCAATGGTTTGATTCTCGAGATTTTTAGTTCCCGTGAATCAGAGTTGAATTTTGCTGATTCCCGGGAATTCTCAAAATCCGAGATTTATTGTTTTTATTTACAGGCATCCTCTGTGCTCTCTTGCACTAAACTGGGGTCAATCGGGACACATGGGGCGAATTGGGACAGCAGTTTTAACCATGTTGGAGCACAATATTTTGATTTTTCTGGTTGGTTTCGGTTAGAACAGACTCAGACCAACAAAATGTGTACATCCATTTCCAAATTTAAAAGCTTTAAGTGCTTTAAAAACTGCTGTCCCTATACAGACTGTAGTCCCGATTCGCTCCAGATTACGGTGCTGGTTTTCCTATCTTGTTAGCATAAGAGATTTCAGAGGCATCGAATTATTGATGTGGCGCCAATTATTTGAAAGGAATGTAATTTATATATTACAATTGCATGAATTAAATTACAAAGTCATAGATATTCAATGAATCATTCATTCAAGAACATAAACGTAAATTCAATATGTTCAGTAAAAACCATTTCTACATTTTGAAAATGCTTTCTTAAGCTGGAAAAATAAAAAAAAAACTTTCAAGCGTATTTAAAGGGCGCAAATCTGAAGTAGGACTGTGTCTTGCTTATTCGAAAATTATTTAAATGCAGCAAAATGCATAATTATTACTGTCCGATATCGGAATTTATGAACAATTTAAAGTTTTGTTTCTACCCAAGAAAAAAATAATGTTCACATTTGGTGGACCTCAACTTTACAAAGAATGCATCAGTTTTTTTTCAGAAAATTAAAAAAAATTGACGCTAATGACGCTAATTGAGGTTTGCAGCGCGCCTGTGTTTCAAATGTAGGTGGCGCCAAAATTAGGTTACTTGCCAAAAATCGTATTCCTTTCTGCTGGATTGAAGAACAAAATCGCTTATTTCTCATGGTTCCCTGCATCAATCTAAATGAAGCTGGTTGCAGAAGACGAGAAAAATTTTTTGCTTTAAAATAATGAACATCATTTTTTGGGCGCGCAAAAATTTGTGACCTTTTTCTTAAAAAAACATGTTTTGGAACAAGAAAAAATGAGATTCCACGTATATATCAGTTAAATAAACAGTTTTATAGTTGATAACAGATGTGTTAACGTATATTCAACAATTTTTATTGATTTTTGACAGACTTTCTTGCCAAATAGTCCAAATTACTATCTTTTTCTAAATTTACAGTTTTCTCATAGAAAAATCAAACAAATATCGGAAAGTTGTACACCAAATTGTTGGAAATAATTTTTCTCATCCGAATCTGGCATAAGTTTTATAAAAATGTTGATTATGAAGGAAAAAACACATTTTTTCAAAAAATCATAAGTTTTCGCTATTTGTTCATAGGTGGCGACATATGTCATTTAGCTTTGCTGCATATTCTCTATAGATTTATTTCCAACTTAGGTATGTCCATCAAAACAGAAAAAAACTTAAAGAGAGGTCAACTTTCTTTAAATACATACACCCAGAACTGGACATCGGTATACGAGAGGATAAAGAGCACGATTCGGTAGTAAAATGGTACTGTGTGCGGACTGAGAGGATAAATCCCGAAATTACCGAGAGTACTTTACTCATGGGTTCATCTTCAAAAAAAGTTCATCTATCAAAAAAAAAGTACCGGTACCGAGACTCGAACCCAAGACCTTCGGCATATTGAACCGTGCCTTTGCCGTATGAGCCACCATGATTCGGTGACTAAGTGGCGGTCATTTGTCCATATAAGCCACTCATAGGATGAACTGTTCCAATGAACGAATGAACACGCGAGAGGACTATACTCTCGCAAAATAGCACTTTCCTCACGTTTCTTTTCGTGAGGACTATCCCCTCGTTCTTCAACTTTGGGTGTAGTTTATTTTATATTTTTAGGGCTGTAACTGCTATGTATGTTTTAGGTTAACTTAAGGTTCACCAGTTTGTTGTGAGAGTCGTTGGAATCTTTTAATACGTTCAATCTAACACTTTCTTAGTTCACAAATTAGAGAAGTTTAATCAAACTCAAATTTGGCACTTTTTTACAAATTTAAAAATCTCAACTCATCTAATGTCTCATATTGATTTTCTATTATTTTGCTTCAATATTTATAGATATCAAATTTCCAGGGCCTCTCGATATATAACTACAATGTTATTACTTATGATTAACAAACAAAAGAACGAACCGAAAAGATTATCAGAAATAACACCTCTCCGAATATGCCAGAGTTTCACATCCATCATTCCAGCTCGAAATCATTTCCTCAAAGTTCAATTTCAGTTCTATTTTTGGCGGTCTCCATTATCCTGGTGTCATCAGTCACCATCCATCACACCTCATCGAAATCGATCTGACACCGGATCCAAATCCAGCATTAAATCCCCCGCCCACCCCATTTAAAACATTGCCAAAAAATTTAATAATGCCAAAAGCACAAAAAAAATAAAACTTCAACCTTGACACACGTCTGTCACGTGCGTCACTTGTCAAAACCTCCCCTCCCCTTCTCCAAGGCCAACTGTGTCATTTCTCGTTAACAGCGGCACGTGCACAATCATTCAATCGGCTTCAATTTCCATCGATTTCGCCGGAAATGTTGAACAACCCCCAAATCCTGCCCAACCTCCGCACCCTATTTCCGGTTGCCATTGTTTCAAATGTTCGAAAAAAAAAGAGAGCCTCCTCTTCCCAGGAATAGGCCGGAAAAGCCGTATGTTTGCACGCGTCGTTGTCGTCATCATCCCTTTTTTCAAGTGAAGCTGTCTCTGTGTGTGTGTATTTGCGTGAGTGTGTGCTAATCCGATTTATTCAAATAGAGACAACAATGATGCTTTCCCACTCACACGCACACAGTTGCAACAATCTGGTGTGCTGCGAGAACAAAGGGGTTTGTTCCGGAGCAAACGACAATTTTTTTACCCATAGAGGGGGAACCCCGCAATCGGAAGTGGGTTGGGGAAAATCAAATATTTCATTAAATAAAAAGTCGACACTGATTGCACAGCTGCTCCACGGCTGGGAAGCAACAACAACATCAAGCAGACAAAAAAGAAGAGATAGAAAAAGGGTACGAAAAACCGGCGACAGAGGTCTCCTCTCGCTCGGTTTTTTTTTTCTCTCTCGATGTTAGAGTTTGGAAAATGATTCCAACTGTTTTTTTTGTGTGGAAAATGAAATCAAAACTGAGTGGGTGCATGTCGTAGAAAAAGGGATTTGTTTTAATGGTATCGTTGGGGAGATTAAAAGGGAAAACACACTTGATTAAAACGATTGCAGCCAAGTGCATTGATTGATGAGGTGGAATTATTAGAAGCACAGTTAGAAGGAATAAAAGCTGTGCCGGTATTTTTTATGTTGCGATGGTGTTTGATTTTTTCTTCCTCACTGAGGAAATGCTATAAAATAACTCGAAAATTTTCATTGCATTGTTATCCGAGCATTCGTTGGTGAAGGTTGTCTGAATCAACATGACTCGTCGCGTCCCGGCGCAAAACGCCGGCAATATTGCCCTACCTGCGGCTCAAGCAGGCAAAAAAGTGGGAATTTCCAAAGGAAGGTTGAGGCCTCAACTGATGGCCAAAAACCGGGATTTCCAAAAGGAAGGTGCTTTTGGAAGTGACATCGAACAGCAAAAAGACGAAAAAGAGCGACGGTACTGTACCGATGGATGAGGAGGAGGAGAACTCTTCGTCGCACGAGGAGCAGCTATTGAAGAACAACAAGTTCGCTGGACTGCCTGACGAGGACCAGGTAGCGGAAGCAAAGGAGAATGAAGTGAAACAGCGAAAGGAGAAACTGCCTCCTTTTATGTGAGGCAATCAGCAGCAACGATCGACTTTCGAGCGGGGCTGGTTGAACTCATCAAGTCTGGGAAAGTCCAAGGCAACATTCGTCTGTGTCAGGACGGATTTAAGGTGCTGGTGCAATCCAGGCAGCACTATCAACTGGTCAAGGATTACTTGACCGAAAACGAGGCGGAGTACTTTACCCATGATGTCGTCATGGATAAGCCGTACAAAATCGTCGTCAGAGGTCTGTACGACATGCCAGTGGAGGAATTAGCTGCCGAGCTAAAAGTTTTGAAACTGGATGTGTTGGCCGTGCACAAAATGAGCCGACGCAACAAAGACATCAAGTACCGTGACCAGCTCTACCTGCTGCATTTGGCTAAGGGATCGACGACGCTTCCTGAGCTGAAGGCAATCCGAGCGGTTTTCAACATTATCGTGTCGTGGGAGCGATACCGACCAGTGCATCGTGACGTCACACAATGCTTCAACTGCCTGGGCTTCGGGCACGGAGGTAAGAACTGCCACCTGAAGCGTCGTTGCGCCAAATGTGGTACCGATGCGCACATCACATCCCAGTGCATCCAAGATTCGCTGGTGAAGTGCCTCAACTGCAACGGTGAGCACTCGTCAACCGACCGAAAGTGCCCCAAGAGAGCTGAGTTCGTGAAAATTCGGCAGCAAGCATCGACGAAGAATCAGCCTCAGCGTCGTAGAACTCCTCCAGCCCTGGTGGAGCAAAATTTTCCACCTCTTCAACCGCGACGCCAGGTCCCGAACTTGGCACCGTTGCCGTTGGATCCCAGGAAGAGAGCTGAGATGAATCATCCACGGCCGGGTTCCAGCCAGGAGCCGAGACCGCCACCACCGGGCTTCAGCCAGGAGCCAAGACCAACCCAAGAACCAGCAGTTGAGGAAAATGGTAATGATCTTTACACCTCAACCGAACTCCTCAATATTTTCAAACAGATGTCCGCTGCACTGCGTGGATGCAAAACCAAGACCCAGCAGATTGAAGTGCTGACCTCGTTCGTCATCCAGTATGGATCGTAGGTCCCTCAAGCTGCTGAATTGGAACGCTTGCTCCATTAGGAGGAAGAATTTAGAGCTGGTGGATTTTCTTCGCGAGAAGGAGATCGACGTAGCTGCCATCACGGAAACTCATCTGAAGCCCGGTGAAAAAGTTTATCTGCAAAACTACAAGATCGCGACGCAGCTCGATAGGACCACCTCTGGAGGAGGAGGTGTGCTTGTCGCTGTTCATCGTGATCTCAAGCCACGCCGGCTGCCACACTTTAAGCTGGACATCATCGAGGCCGTTGGAGTGGAAATTCCCACTTCGGTTGGCCCAGTACTCTTCATTGCTGCATACTGCCCACGTCAGGTGAATGCCAGAGATGGTTCAGCAGCAAAACTGAAGAGCGATATCCAGAAGCTGACACGGCGGAGCGCAAAGTACATCATCGCTGGTGACCTCAACGCGAAGCATGAAGTTTGGGGCAACAGCAGGAGGAATCGGAACGGAGTGATTCTGCACAACGATCTGCAAAACGGATACTACAACGTTGTGAGTCCGGATCGTCCAACGAGGGTGGCTCGGTCTGGGAATCACTCAATCATCGACTTCTTCATTACCAATATGGCTGAGAACGTGGCTCATCCTGAGGTGTTTGAAGAGTTGAGTTCTGATCACTATCCGGTGGTTGTGGAGGTTGGAGCTTCCGTTACTCCGCAGCGGCAACCAACCCGGAAAGATTACCACAACGTTGACTGGCAGCAGTTTCAGCAAGTGGTAGACAGCAACATCGACTATGATCAACACCCGGAAACTTCTGCTGATATTGATCGTTCGCTGGAGGTGATCCAGCAGGCTATCAACCAAGCAGAGGCTGCCAACGTTCGGGAGGTTCCTGTTAATTTTAAGGTAACTGATATTGACGTAGATACTAAACACTTGATTAGACTTAGGAATGTTTATAGGAGACAATATCAACGGACTGGGGACTATGACAAAAGATTTCAGTGAACAATTTGAACAAAATCATACAAGACCGACTTGACAATATCAGAAATCAAGAATTTTCAAAACATGTAAGCCAGCTTGGGAATTATTCAAAACCATTTTGGAAACTTTCAAAAGTTCTTAAAAACAAACCAAAGCCTATTCCTCCTCTTATTGTTGAGGATTCTCCTTTGATTACATCCGAGGAAAAGGCAAATGCACTTGGGCTTCATTTTGTTAGTTCACATAATCTTGGCGCTTCCATGACCAGCCGTAAAGAAACATCAGTTGCCAATAGTATTTCAACAATCAATGACTCTACCTTTGAATTTCCTGCAGATTCCCATGTTTCTGGTGAGGAAGTCAAAGTTGCAGTTAAACAAATGAAAAATATGAAAGCTCCAGGCTTTGATAACATTTTAATCTAGTGTTGAAAAAACAGAGTGATCAGTTCTTTCAACATCTAGCCAATATTTTCAATAAATGTTTGCAACTTGGTTACTTCCCCACCAATTGGAAGCTGGGCAAAGTCATACCAATTTTGAAGCCTCAAAAGATCCAACATCGCCAACAAGTTATCGTCCCATTAGTCTTTTGAGTAGTCTGTCCAAACTCTTTGAGAAGGTCATCTATTCAAGGCTTTTGGATTTTACCAACGATAATAATATAATTTTGAATGAGCAGTTTGGCTTCCGAAAGGGACATAATACTGCTCATCAGCTTACGAGAGTAACTAAAATCATCAAGCAGAACAAGCTTGAGTCTAAATCAACTGCTATGGCTTTGTTGGATGTTGAGAAGGCTTTTGACAATGTTTGGCATGATGGTTTGATACATAAACTGTATTTATACGGTTTTCCAATGTATCTTATCAAAATTATCCAGCACTATCTTTCGGAGAGATCGTTCAGGTTTTTCTGAATGGGATTGCTTCTGGATTATTCAACATTGATGCTGGGGTTCCCCAAGGAAGTATTCTTGGCCCACTTCTGTACAATATTTTTACATCTGATTTGCCTACTCTTCCTGGTAATGGTGTGTTGTCACTTTTTGCTGATGACACTGCCGTTATTTATAAGGGTAAAATAACCAGATATTTAGTTGGCCGTCTTCAGAAGGGTCTTGACGTTCTTTCCGAATACTTTGGCGACTGGAAAATTCGCATAAATGCAGCCAAAACTCAAACCATCATTTTTCCACTTTCCAAATCGGCCAGATTTGTCCCAAAGGATGATGTTTTGATTAAAATGAATGATGTTTCGATACCCTGGTCAAAGGAAGTTGTCTATTTAGGTCTCATACTTGACTCGAAACTTTTGTTTCGGCAGCATGTAGATAAAATATTGAACAAGTGCAGCATTCTCATCAGGTGTTTGTATCCTTTAATTAACAGAAAATCAAAGCTATCTTTGAAAAATAAGTTAGCAGTTTACAAACAAATAATTTACCCCGTTATTGAGTATGCAGTACCTGTTTGGGAGTGTTGCGCTAGAACTCATAAATTGAAGCTCCAGCGTGTCCAAAACAAGGTACTCAAAATGGTTTTGAATGTTCCTGGCTGGACAAGATCAAGTGAGGTTCATGAATTAGCAGAAGTAAAAATGTTGGATCAGAAGATTCAAGAAAAATGTTTGAAATTCAGGGAAAAATGTGCTATATCTGAATACCCCTTGATTCAAGGATTGGTTTAGTTTATGGTAAGTTTAAGTTAGTTTTAGGTTAGGTTATGTTTTCTTAACATTTTTTTTTCCTCATTGTACCTAGTGTTACAAAAATGATAAATCATATACTTTTAAAGTTATGAAAATGAACAGTGTTTAAATCACGAAAAGCAAACTAAAGCTGAAGAGCCACAGCTGACCACTTATTATGTAAACCAAATGTAATTATTATAAGAAAGATTCAATAAAGTATATTTAATTCAAAAAAAAAAAAAAAAAAAACTCGAAAATTGAACTTCTTAAATACACATCCTAGATATACCTTCATGTATACAAAAAAAATCAAATCAAACCATCCACATTAACGACCCCCGGGTCTTTTGTGGTCTCTATTGCAAGTTTCTGCTCGAACCTATGAGTCCGAAGGCTTGAATGGGGAGAGCACCCAAACCTTTTTTACTCCAAGGAACCTTCCACCCCAGTGTTTGAACTGACGACCTTTGGATTGTGAGTCCAACCGCCGCCAGCAATTCTACCGGAGTAGGCTTGGTTTGGTGTGTTGTTTGTACTTATGGCATGGAGACAACTCCTACACCTGGAATGACTTAACGGCCTAACAACCAAGGCCGGGACCGACATTTTACTTCCTCATCCGATGGGAGGTTGCAGCAGATGGGAATCGAACCCAGAATCATCCGCTTACAAAGCGGACAGCGTAACCATTCGGCCACGCACTGCCACTGCCTTCATGTATACATATCGACTCAAAATCAATTTCTAAGCAAATGTCTGTGGGGATGTGTGTAGACATAGAATTTCTCAGCAATGGTTGAACAGATTTTGTCCGAGTTTGTTCCGTTAAGTGCTGTTTGGAGTTCCATAAGTCCCTATTGAAAATTATAAGTTTTATATAGAGCGTCCAATTTCCCGTCTCGAAAATAAATTTCTCAGGATTAAAAAAAAAAACTAACTTAATCCACCTATGTGGTTGGTGCCTTCCTCACTCTTTTCCAACAATGGGTGATATGTAATATGATGGGTTTGGACACAAATTTGATCCAAAAAAACACACATATCACTCAAGGGCTCATAAGTTGCATTAGAAGTGGTCAGAACTCGAGACAGGGTTGCCAGATCTTTAATGTTTTGGACTCGTTGGAAAGGTCTTTCAATTACCTAACCAACGATGGGTCGGATGATGGATCCGGACAATGTTTACATACATTTAAATGAGATCCAGCTACAAAAAAAGAACTCGAGACAGGGTTGCCAGATCTTCAATGTTTTAGGCTCGTTGGAAAGGTCTTTTAACTAACTAACCAACGATGGGTCAGATGATGGATCCGGACATTGTTTACATACATTTAAGTGAGATCCGGCTACAAAAAAAGTGCATAAATATCACTTAAGTGGTTATAACTCGAGACAGGGTTGCCAGAACTTCAATGTTATAGATTCGTTGGAAATGTCTTTCAATTACCTAACCAACGATGGGTCGGAGGATGGATCCGGACATCGTTTACATACATTTAAGTGAGATCCGGCTACAAAAAAAGTACATAAATATCACTTAAGTGGTTATAAATCGAGACAGGGTTGCCAGATCTTCAATGTTGTAGATTCGTTGGAAATGTCTTTCAATTACCTAACCAACGATGGGTCGGATGATGGATCCGGACAATGTTTACATACATTTAAATGAGATCCAGCTACAAAAAAAGAACTCGAGACAGGGTTGCCAGATCTTCAATGTTTTAGGCTCGTTGGAAAGGTCTTTTAACTAACTAACCAACGATGGGTCAGATGATGGATCCGGACATTGTTTACATACATTTAAGTGAGATCCGGCTACAAAAAAAGTGCATAAATATCACTTAAGTGGTTATAACTCGAGACAGGGTTGCCAGAACTTCAATGTTATAGATTCGTTGGAAATGTCTTTCAATTACCTAACCAACGATGGGTCGGAGGATGGATCCGGACATCGTTTACATACATTTAAGTGAGATCCGGCTACAAAAAAAGTACATAAATATCACTTAAGTGGTTATAAATCGAGACAGGGTTGCCAGATCTTCAATGTTGTAGATTCGTTGGAAATGTCTTTCAATTACCTAACCAACGATGAGTCGGATGATGGATCCGGACATCGTTTACATACATTTAAATGAGATCCGGCTACAAAAAAAGTACATAAATATCACTTAAGTGGTTATAACTCGAGACAGGGTTGCCAGATCTTCAATGTTGTAGATTCGTTGGAAAGGTCTTTCAATTATCTAACCAACGATGTGTCGGATGATGGATCCGGACATTGTTTACATACATTTAAATGAGATCCGGCTACAAAAAAGTACATAAATATCACTTAAGTGGTTATAACTCGAGACAGGGTTGCCAGATCTTCAATGTTGTAGATTCGTTGGAAAGGTCTTTCAATTATCTAACCAACGATGTGTCGGATGATGGATCCGGACATTGTTTACATACATTTAAATGAGATCCGGCTACAAAAAAGTACATAAATATCACTTAAGTGGTTATAACTCGAGACAGGGTTGCCAGATCTTCAAAGTTGTGGACTCGTTGGAAAGGTCTTTCAATTACCTAAATAACGATGTATAAAATGATGATGTTTGGTTCAGTTTACTGCCATTTATTCATCTTCCGAAAATATACGAAACACATTTTTATACATAACTTTTGAACTACTTATCGAAACTTCAAACAATTCAATAGCACCGTATGGGACCCTAAACCAAGTCGAATGCGACTGGTTTGGTCAAAATCGGTTCAGCCAGTGCTGAGAAAACTGCGTGACATTATTGGTCACATACACACACACACACACACACACACACCCACACACATACACACACACATACACACACACATACACACAGACATTTGTTCAGTTTTCGATTCTGAGTCGATATGTATACATCAAGGTGGGTTTTCGAGCTTTTAATAAAAAGTTCAATTTTAGAGCAGGATTATAGCCTTACCTCAGTGAGGAAGGCAAAACATTTCCCGTTTCCCGGGAATTTTGTAAATTTCCTGGGAATTTCCGAAATTCAAGCACAAGAATACAGTTTTCTAACTTGTTGGCACAAATGTTTTGAAAATATACAGAAAAGTGAGAGAACCTAACTATTTTATTAGTTTCAATCTACTGTTCATTAGGGGGGTCCAAATCCGGGCTTTTTTGGAGCTACCCCCTTAAGTCAAATATTGACCCATCACTAGGCTAAATTTCAAATTTGAGCTCATTCTGACCACGGGAACCCCTCCCTCCAATCGCTTAAAGTTTGCATGGGAAAAATCGTCAAAATGTATGGAGAAAAGCAACTGTTTTACTTTTTACCTGTGGAAGGCGCCATAATTATGAGATTCTTACCATTTCTCAGATGTAGAACCTTCATTAAATTTAGAACAACTTTCCCGAAGACACCATATTTTTAGGATTGTTTCCCGCGAAGTTATTAGCGCCTTTTTTTCTAAGCGGTTCAAATCGCCGGAAGATTTACGACTTTAATTGATCGCAAAAGCAGCGAAGTGAACGAGACAAAATCAGATTAAAAATAGCATACAAAACATGCTTCAAACTAAACTGAATGTACAAATTGTTGTGAGTGCGAATGATAATTACGAGGAATAAAAACAATGTTAGTAATGAAAAACAACAATGATTTCTTTCACCCAGTAAGAATTTTTCAATTCCGATAGGACTATTTTCCCACCAGCATTGCGTTTCGTGTAATTTTACACAACCAAGATCGATTGTTTCGATCGTGTAATTTTTAGAGGTGGGCAAAAAAAGAGCGAACCGCTCAAAGAGCCGGTTCACTGAAAAGAGCGAACGAACCATGGCTCACAAAAAAAGAACCGCGGTTCTTTTTCAAATTCCGGTCTTTTGAAAGAACCTGCTCAAGATGGAATGATTTTTGTTATAAATATAAGTTATTGAATTTCCAAAAATACTACAATACTACATAAATTTGTTTTGGAAAATTTCAATGCTTAGAAAAATTAATACCAAAAGTAAATGAATTTCAAAACAAAATGAAGTAAACTTTTCATTGTACAACTGATTGTACATTAAAGTAATACCGGAATACAAATTTGAGCATTTCAAATTGCATAATTTGTCAAATATTACCAAAAATCTACTGAATATTTGAGAAATTTCGGAAAAAATAATCATTTTGTCCGATTAAACGTTAGCGTTTATAGACCTTATCTATTAAATCAGAATGTAGAGAAGAGTTCACATAATATTTCCTCCAAATAAAATATCAGCATTAGTCTTTCAGAAATAAACGCAATTTTAAAATGAATATCAATTTTTCCAGCATCCTACATTTCAGTTTGGATGCCATTCAATTACTCGAATGTTTAGTTTTGAGTAGAAATCTTGACATAGAGACCACCAAAACATATGGTTTTCAAGGGCATCTTCTTGTTTTCAGATTTATTTATTTTATTCATCAAATATGGCCGTTACAAACATTTTTCAAACTTTATGTCACCCCTCCCCTTCAAAATCGGTCCAAAAATTCAGGGGGCAAAACAATATTTTTTTTTCAAAACACTTCCAAATTTTAATGGAAATAGAAGTCTTATCAACTGAAAAAATTAAAAAGCATTTTGGGATCGATCAAAAATATTTTGAATTTTTGTGAAACTCCGTTTGCACAGTAATGCAAAAAGTTTTTTTTTGGCTTAAAAACGGTTCATTAATACTTCGATATTTTTGAATCTAATGATTGCAATGCAACTGGGGATGTGTAAGATGCATTTTGAAACTCTTTTTTCATTAAAATGTTTATACCATGGCTTGTTGTTTTTTTGCTACTTTGGCCAGAGTTGAGGGACATAGTAAACTTCAAAAAATGTTTGGTACGGCCTAATTTATAAAAGTATAATGTGAAATAACTTATAAAATCACACGATTCTTGAAAAAAAAAACCCCGTTTAATCCAAATTTTGAAAAAGAGCGAAAGAACCGTTCAAAAGAGCGGCTCTTTTTAAAGAGCGAACGAAAATGAGCGGCTACTAAAAAAGAACGGTTTTGCCCACCTCTAGTAATTTTACAATTGATGTGAATTTGCGTCTTATTTGACGCTCCAGTTATGTGCATCAAATTTGACGGAAAATTACACGATTTTTTCTAAGTGTGCATCATTTGGCTTCAAATATTTGCAAACTTTGAGTAGTGATTTCATGAAATAGTGTTTCAAGGAAAAAAGCACGAGAATTTTGATTTTCAAAGTATATTCAATGATTATCTATGTATTTATAAGATGAAACCAGTAAGGCTGGATTTTCATGGATTATGCAACGACATCGAGAGCACGAGCATCGAACCAACTCGATGCTCATGGCTTGCGTTACTTCATTTAGCTTGGACACAAACCCAAAATCGACTTTCCGGAATAAGGAACACTTGCATGCAAGTTAACGAAGGATGGAAAATGACATATTCAAACGTAAACAAAGCAGCATTGCGCGGCGGTCGGAATTCCAGCACAATTTTTGAAATAAGCTGATGTTGCTCAATAAATAATTTTCAAAAGGTCGTATGAGTAGACTAGCGTCCTATGGGTGATACTGGAATTACTAAAATGGCCATAACTCTGCGAAAACTCAACCAATTTGCTTACTTCTTTGTTAGTTGGACTCGTTAGAATGTCTATTTTCCAAAAATGACCCTCAGAATCAGGAAATAATCAGGTGGGTGGAGATATTCCGGTGAGACACTGGGTAAACAGGGTCAAACATTGTCATTTTTGGGTCTCACACAATTTTGTTAACAGAAATCGTGGTAAAAATACAATTTTTCATGTTACGATCTTGGTTCTACCCACAGAAAGTGCTGACCATGGATTTTGAACCACCGGGGATGTTCCGGATTGGGCGGACATGTTCCCTACCCTGGCGGAACCGGTCAAGGGACGGTCAAAAATAAAACTATTTCTATCATGGCAATATGGGTGTCAAAGTTCATCATTTTCAAAATCGAGCTCATCAATGATCCCCAAAACCACTTTTGGACTGATCTGGCCACTTTGGGACCGGTTCCCGGTACTCCAGTGAAACCCGGAATATGACAAGTTACGGAATTTGCAAAATATAGCTCATCTATGATCCCCAAAACCAAGAAATTTAAGAAATTTAAGAAATTTAAGAAATTTAAGAAATTTAAGAAATTTAAGAAATTTAAGAAATTTAAGAAATTTAAGAAATTTAAGAAATTTAAGAAATTTAAGAAATTTAAGAAATTTGAGAAATTTAAGAAATTTAGAAATTTTAGAAATTTTAGAAATTTTAGAAATTTAAGAAATTTACGAAATTGAAGAAATTGAAGAAATTTAAGAAATTTAAGAAATTTAAGAAATTTAAGAAATTTAAGAAATTTAAGAAATTTAAGGAATTTAAGAAATTTAAGAAATTTAAGAATTTAAGAAATTTAAGAAATTTAAGAAATTTAAGAAATTTAAGAAATTTAAGAAATTTAAGAAATTTAAGAAATTTAAGAAATTTAAGAAATTTAAGAAATTTAAGAAATTTAAGGAATTAAAGAAATTTAAGAAATTTAAGAAATTTAAGAAATTTAAGAAATTTAAGAAATTTAAGAAATTTAAGAAATTTAAGAAATTTAAGAAATTTAAGAAATTTAAGAAATTTAAGAAATTTAAGAAATTTAAGAAATTTAAGAAATTTAAGAAATTTAAGAAATTTAAGAAATTTAAGAAATTTAAGAAATTTAAGAAATTTAAGAAATTTAAGAAATTTAAGAAATTTAAGAAATTTAAGAAATTTAAGAAATTTCAGAAATTTCAGAAATTTAAGAAATTTAAGAAATTTAAGAAATTTAAGAAATTTAAGAAATTTAAGAAATTTAAGAAATTTGAGAAATTTAAGAAATTTAAGAAATTTAAGGAATTTAAGAAATTTAAGAAATTTAAGAAATTTAAGAAATTTAAGAAATTTAAGAAATTTAAGAAATTTAAGAAATTTAAGAAATTTAAGAAATTTAAGAAATTTAAGAAATTTAAGAAATTTAAGAAATTTAAGAAATTTAAGAAATTTAAGAAATTTAAGAAATTTAAGAAATTTAAGAAATTTAAGAAATTTAAGAAATTTAAGAAATTTGAGAAATTTGAGAAATTTAAGAAATTAAAGAAATTTAGAAATTTTAGAAATTTAAGAAATTTAAGAAATTTAAGAAATTTAAGAAATTTAAGAAATTTAAGAAATTTAAGAAATTTATGAAATTTAAGAAATTTAAGAAATTTAAGAAATTTAAGAGATTTAAGAAATTTAAGAAATTTAAGAAATTTAAGAAATTTTAGAAATTTTACAAATTTTACAAATTTTAGAAATTTTAGAAATTTTAAAATTTAAGAAATTTTGGAAATTTAAGAAATTTAAGAAATTTAAGAAATTTTCGAAATTTAAGAAATTTAAGAAATTTGAGAAATTTAAGAAATTTGAAATTTAAGAAATTTATGAAAATTAAATTTTATAAATTTTATAAATTTTATAAATTTTATAAATTTTATAAATTTTATAAATTTTATAAATTTTATAAATTTTATAAATTTCATAAATTTTATAAATTTTATAAATTTCATAAATTTTATAAATTTAATAAATTTTATAAACTTTATAAATTTTATAAGTTTTATAAATTTTATAATTTTATTTATTTTTAAAATTTATAAACCTTGAAAAAAATATAAATTTAATAAATTTGTTATAATTTCATGAATTTTATAAATTTAATAAATTTTGTTTGCATTTTTAATTTTATATATTTAGATAGATTAAATAGATTAAATTAAAAAAAATGAAATATTAGATATTGAAGAAACAATAAAAATTAATTTTATATTTGCTTTTAAAATATAAACTTTTTTTATAAATAAGAATTTAGTGTTGTAAAAATGTGATATTTGCATTTTAGAATCTATTTATGAAGCCAACGGAGTCAAGTTTCGATGCGACTTTGATTCCGGCTTCTGAAAATTCCAAAACCGGCTTCCCGCTCAACTCCACTAGCTCCTCCTTCGCACACTTTCGGATGTTTTGTAAAGCGTTAAATTATTGAATTTATGCTCTTTGTTAATCCATTTTGATTTATTCCTCAATATTTTGAATAAGTTGAAACGTTTTAAAATTGGCAAAAAAAAGTTTTATTTTTGACTGACCCACCAACTTGATCCGTTCTCAAGGCCTACTTTTCCGTTTTCATCGCCATGATTTCATCTTCTTTCTTTAGCTGCCGTCCTTTTCCTCAGCAACGGGCAGGCCACCCCACCTCCAATGGACTTCGAATTATTCCCTGGAACTCGCCGATTCGTTCGACGTTTCCATTGACCACCTTCAACTTACTTCGAACGTCACTATAACCTGGTATTATGGAGCGTTGCACAGGATCTCCTTCACTGCATGAGTCCCTTCTCATTCCTATTCCCTTCAGCATCGTAAACAAGTCCAACCCGAACGTTGCTTCATCGCAAAAGTAGTGAACGCATGTCGTTCCCGCACCACCTGGTTATTTCTCGCCAGCGATCTGGGCGACAGTGCGGGCGCGATCATCATGGTATTATTGTTCACTCTGGAGCTGCTCATCACGGCCAGAAGCAGACAGCCTTTGCCTTTCCGGTTACGTTTGAATCTTTCTTCTTGCCGGAAAAGCACGAACATCGATCGAATCCTTCTTGGAGCCGCCTGCCCTCTAGCCAAAAGGTCTTCCAGCTCCAACATTGCATGGCTCGGGTTAAATCTGCAATATCATGAAGCAATATTTGATTAAAACTGATTGCGATTAGCCTGTGAAGTTGTGTATGCTTACCTTTTTCAAAATTTGCGCACCAAACCGCCTTTTTTATTTTACTAAGACGACTGCGACCAACCGAAAACAAAATCAGCTGTTTTTATTTGACAACACAGATTTATGACAGATCGTCAAGTTTCGTCAAGTTTCATTCCCATCTCGTTCGCAGCATTACAAAGCGTTAGTATGGGTTTGTGTCCAGGGTGCCGCTGTGATATGAAAAAGCACTGGACGAGCATCGAGTTTCAATGCACTGACATTTTAGCAAAGCATGGTCGTGAGTATGCTTTCGATGTCGGTCGTCTTAAGATGCTCGTGCATCGAAAATGAAAAGTAGGAAAATCGAATTTTCGCGACTTTCCGGCAATAAATATTTGTTTGTATTGTTTATTATACATTAAAAAATCATTTTCAGTCATTTTGTGACACAACCTGATTGAAAAAACTGCGTTTTCGTCCAAATCTGACCACGAGCATCGAAAGACGCTTTCGATGTCGGTCATCAAAAAATCCATGAAAATCCACCCTAATCGTCACTGTTGCAGCAGCATTGTTTACAGTGATTGATTTCGGCGTTGGCTGTTTCAGCAACATCCACAGGGTCCGAACTCCATTTGGGATTCCTGGGAAGAAGTTAATCCAGCGGTCGTTGATTTCAGATTTGGATTCAGCGGCCAAAATTACTATAAGAAAGCACATCCTGACTTTTAAGACATATGCTTGCAATGTCGTGTAAATAGTAGGCCTTGCTTCTGAATTCTGAGAAATTTTGAAAATTGGCACTTTTTTCTCACTAAAATTCAAATATCACAGCTCTGGGGTGTCAAAATTGCATTTTCTCAGAGAGAAGAATGTTCGCCATGAAATTTCCTACATGCTGCATGTATTGGTTTTACTGGGAAAAATAAACTACCGTAAATAAAATAAGCATCTCTGAAAAAAGTTTCAAAAAAAGCGATTTTTTCGACATAAATCCGCCTGGCAGAGTCCAAAAACTAAAATATTGGTCCAATATAGATAGTGCATTTTAATTTATGGACAAAAACCTATCGTTTGAAGATAATACTCACCAGATCGAATCAGTTTTTGTATTGATTCCAAGCAATTTTAAATTTGTTCAAGAAAGTGAATTTTTGGAACAAAAAAAAAATTTGTTCAAGAAAGTGATTTTTTTTAGTAAATCGACTAGGGGGTGTAAGAAAGTATTTATTAATTTTTTCTTGTCTAAGAAAGCATTTTTTCTAACATCATAATCTATCATTTAAGAAGAGATCACCTGAAATTCCTCGACATGACCTCAAAATGGGACAGGCTAATGTATAAGACCTCTTGTAATGCCTCAAAAAAAAAATCAAACCATCCACATTAACGACCCCCGGGTCTTTTGTGGTCTCTATTGCAAGTTTCTGCTCGAACCTAGGAGTCCGAAGGCTTTAATGGGGAGAGCACCCAAACCTCTTTTTACTCCAAGGAACCTTCCACCCCAGTGTTTGAACTGACGACCTTTGGATTGCGAGTCCAACCGCCGCCAGCGATTCCACCGGAGTAGGCTTGGTTTGGTGTGTTGTTTGTACTTATGGCATGGAGACAACTCCTACACCTGGAATGACTTAACGGCTAACAACCAAGGCCGGGACCGACATTTTACTTCCTCATCCGATGGAAGGTTGCAGCAGATGGGAATCGAACCCAGAATCATCCGCTTACAAAGCGGACAGCGTAACCATTCGGCCACTGCCACTGTAATGCCTATTTGTAGCAAATCTCGAAGATCACTTGCTTTGTAACCTAACTTGTACAATTGTTATAGAGCATGTAGATAAACATTGATAACAAATCTAAAAAAAAAAACATTATCTTGACGCTCAATGAAATCGGAAATTGTTGACATGATTAAATTTCCATTTATATAAAAATTGGTAGCACACACATTAGAAATAAGAATCAAAAATAGGTTGCAAATCAGCTACTAAAAACAACCCTAACCGTGAACACTGATAGTGATTTTAGGTGACAAATCATTTCAAAATTGATAGCGAAGAGCTTGAAGAGCTCGAAGAAAAAGATGAAGTTTTCAACGGCAGTGCTATAAATTCTGTAATATTTTTAATACTTGACGAATCATTTCGCTTTCTTCGACAAACTTTTCCCCTGGAACACGAACTATGAGCTAGAAAGGTTTTTGAAAAGTGTAAAACTGGCAAAACCCCATTTAAGAGACCACCGGAACGGGGAACTTGATGATTTTTATTTTTTTTGGAACCTCTGCTAGGGAGGGGAAATTCCATTGCTACTCTGATGACTTTGAAAATATTCCAGTACACGACAGCAGGACGCTCATTTAGCAAGACGCATTTTTCCTAAATCAAAGCCTACCTGACAGCAATTTGCGCGCACATGGTACATCACACGTGGTGATGGATGGAGTGACGGCTTGGTTAGTGTTTTCAGGAGTATTCTTCACTGGTAAACAGCATTACACTTTTTTCAGTTCACTTTTACACACTTGTATGGGATTTTTCAGTTCAAGTATGATTACACACTTTCGTGTAATCATACTTGAACTGAAAAATCCCATACAAGTGTAAAAGTGAACTGACCAGTGTGTAATGTTGATTATCAGTGTTGTGAGAATCAAAATATAAACATTGGGGAAATACTGTCATCAGGGGTGCTGAAATTTGTATGGCCCAATCTCACCCCCAGACCCAATGTCACCCCTGATGATGGTAAGTAAAATTTGTACAATAGCCTGGTCCGTTGGTGTAATGGTAAGCGTAAAAGCCTCTCACCCCAATTCGCTTTTTGAGACCTGATTTGTCTAATCACGCCTTCCATCGGACGCGGAAGAAAATTTTGGCCCCGCTCTTACCCATAGGAAAGGTCGTTAGCTCAGTCTTGGTGTAGGAGTCGTCTCCCTGAATCAAAAGATCTATCTCGGTAAAGTTGCTGGTCGGCGGTTGGACTAGCAATTCAAACAAATAAGCTAAGTGCTAATGAGAGAGGTGGTGTGAGTCAAATGGCTGTGTGAGTGACGCTGCGCTCGTGTGTGCACAAACGAAAGCAGAATGTCGAAGTCAGGTTGACGCAGTGAATGGGATTCGAATAGTATAACAAATTTTAAATACAACAAAGAAGATTCTTTGCTAATATTTCAAATAGCGCCATGTCTCGCGCAATGCTTATTATAATGGATATATTTGAACAACGAAGTATCAATTGAAAGCTGATGATAAATATCAAGAAAAATAGCAAGGCTGCAACTATCCAGTACATATCAGTATTCCAGAAAATCCTACTTTAGTTGGACGTCAGTGTGTTGGTCAATTCAAAAACCAAAGCAGTGTCAACAAGTTATACTTTTCGACAAAAGTACTAACAATGTGAATTTTTCAACATTCGATTGAATTATATCGAAAAGTAAACCCAAACGGTGGTCGCACCTTTTGTTGGAAATCGACATAAAAGTATATCAGAATCTGCACGAAAACTCTGCTCATGTATTTTTTGCGATATAGGGGTATGGGAATTTTGCCCATAACCGACAATAAGCGACATTACCGACGGCTGTTTGATAGTATTGTAGAAAAAAAACTAACAGAACGAGGATTGAACCATCAACTTCTTTTGTTTTGATCTGACACGCTACCACCGCGCCATGGAGCGCTTGATAACATGATAGCGACAGAACACAAACATATTCTTCTTTTCTCAAGGACGGGTCAAAAGATCACACGGACAAAATTGATATACGAACTTGCTGCATAATCTGTTTTGAGATGTAACATTTTTTGTAGCAAATCCACTATGACAGATTTATATATATATTTCCTGTGGGTGTAGTAGTATTCAACTATCGTATTTCCAATCTTCCAAAATTTATGACGCCGGTGCCGGTTGTTTAGTGGTAAGCGTAGTTGCCTCTCACCCGAGTTCACCTGGGTTCGATCCCAGTCAGCCCAAAAGGCATTTTTCTAGACGAGATTTGTCCATCGGACGCGGAAGAAAATTTTGGCCCCGGTCTAACCCAGAGGTTACACTCAAAACCAGAAGTATCCCTCAAAAGGATAATTTCTATCCTTTTTTTCACCTGGCGTCACCCTTTCAAAAGAATATGCCAAAATCAGTACATTTTCGATATCCTTTTAAAAGGGTGACGACGGGTGAACTTGAAGAAAGGATACTTTTGACTATGAGTGTAGTATTCGTCTCCCTGGGAAAACAACCTGTCTCGGTAGAGTCACTGGTTGGTAATTTTACTCACAATCCAAAGGTCGTCAGTTCGGATCCCGGGGCGGATGGGAGCTTAGGTGTAAAAGAGGTTAGGATTGCCACAACATGGAAAATTTGGACACCTGTTATCTAGTAGGAATCTCGCAAATGAAAACGCCAAAACAATGCTGTAGAGCGAACAATTTGAATTGAAAATTTAACTCTTTTTTACTTTTTTAAGTTTTCGTATTCGTATACGAAATATAGATATTGTCAGAGACAGGGTTGTAAATATATTAAACTATCAGTTCTCAACGACTGCAATTATCATGCCCGTAAACTCATCTCCCAACTTTAACTACATGAGATTCTCAAGAATTCATTCTATTTTCCTCTCACAGTCTCATATACACAATCATCGACCCTCAACAGAGCGTAGCCAAAAAAGCCGCCAAAACAAAATTTGCCAACGCAGTGAAGCAGGACGTAATATGTGGTCGGTGTCGTGACTGAAGCCCGATTTTTCACGGAATTTCGGAATATTTCGGATAAGGATGAATAACGCGTCGACTGATTTATTTCTCGTTTTCTCACACACACATTCTCAACTTCTCTCTCGGCTGACCTGCTCTCTCATTACGCTACATGAACGCTCTCTTCTCATTCTCTCTCTTCTCTTCCACACTCATTCACTACAGTCGGGTCTCAATCCTCAAAAATAAAAGAATTTTCGGTGAGTGTTCGTGAACGACGAAAAGAGAAGGAGTGATAGAAAGAGAATGCTCAGGCTGGCATTCACGTGATAAAAGAAGAGATCTAACTAGCTACTGTGACGGTCGCTATACCTTCTGATATTTTGGTGCAAGAATCATCAAATGATAGTTTTTCTATCTCTCGCTCAAAGATTTTCTTCTTCAAGCTCGGATTCCATCACTGTCGAATATATGCAATAGGGCATTGCCATACTAGAGGGTAAAATATCATACACCCACAGTAGGGCAGTGACATCCGAGAGAATCAGGGATGGAATTATCACAAAACAATCTTTTCTCTTAGAAATTTCTATACCCGCGAAAGAGAGGAGGTGAAACACGCAAAAGAAATTCGCTTCCGAACTTCTCGAGGAAAACCAATCAGTTGAATTTTTTTTGTGAACTTCCTTGTTAGAACCACTCAAATAAATTTATGTCGTTTTGTTTACACACATTGCCCATCAACTAAAAGTGTCATGTTATTTATCGACGCGTGACGCGTGACGTGTGACACCTGCAAGTATAGTAGTGAAATAAATGTTCCGCAGAATTGTTGATTGATTTTGATGATTTTTTTTAGATTCCATGTACCGATCTTTCGTACGCGAGAGAGGAGAGTCATGTTCCCTTCCGTTTTTTCTCTTGATGAGCGTAAAAAGATTTTCTATTGATGTTGATTCTTTCATAGCTATTAGAATAAAGCTACTGTGAACGAACGCAGGAGATAAATTCCGGGATTGGTAAAAATTGCCGATATCGAGAATCAAATGAACACTATTTCTTGGTGGATCCCTCGCGAGAGGTTTTTTCTCGATTTTGGTTGAGCTATTCTTTCAAAATTTACGGAGACTTTATTTCAGTAGAGTAAATCAGATCGCCTTTGTTTAAATTTTCTGAATGAATTTTTATCTTTATGTTACCTATATGTCATACAAAAAATTGTAGTTTTATTGATTTGTACTGGGTTGCTCACTTTCATAACACAAAAGCATTACACTGCTCTCTACGCAAACGAGAATTTCGTGGCCGAGGTGTAAAATTGTAAAATTGTGAAATTGGAAAATTGTAAAATTGTAAAATTGTAAAATTGTATAATTGTAAAATTGTAAAATTGTAAAATTGTAAAATTGTAAAATTGTAAAATTGTAAAATTGTAAAATTGTAAAATTGTAAAATTGTAAAATTGTAAAATTGTAAAAAAAATTGTAAAATTGTAAAATTGTAAAATTGTAAATTTGTAAAATTGTAAAATTGTAAAATTGTAAAATTGTAAAATTGTAAAATTGTAAAATTGTAAAATTGTAAAATTGTAAAATTGTAAAATTGTAAAATTGTAAAATTGTAAATTTGTAAAATTGTAAAATTGTAAAATTGTAAAATTGTAAAATTGTAAAATTGTAAAATTGTAAAATTGTAAAATTGTAAAATTGTAAAATTGTAAAATTGTAAAATTGTAAAATTGTAAAATTGTAAAATTGTAAAATTGTAAAATTGTAAAATTGTAAAATTGTAAAATTGTAAAATTGTAAAATTGTAAATTTGTAAAATTGTAAAATTGTAAAATTGTAAAATTGTAAAATTGTAAAATTGTAAAATTGTCCAATTGTCAAATTGTCAAATTGTCAAATTGTCAAATTGTCAAATTGTCAAATTGTCAAATTGTCCAATTGTCAAATTGTCCAATTGTCAAATTGTCAAATTGTCAAATTGTCCAATTGTCAAATTGTCAAATTGTCCAATTGTCAAATTGTCAAATTGTCAAATTGTCAAATTGTAAAATTGTATAATTGTAAAATTGTAAAATTGTAAAATTGTAAAATTGTAAAATTGTAAAATTGTAAAATTGTAAAATTGTAAAATTGTAAAATTGTAAAATTGTAAAATTGTAAAATTGTAAAATTGTAAAATTGTAAAATTGTAAAATTGTAAAATTGTAAAATTGTAAAATTGTAAAATTGTAAAATTGTAAAATTGTAAAATTGTAAAATTGTAAAATTGTAAAATTGTAAAATTGTAAATTTGTAAATTTGTAAAATTGTAAAATTGTAAAATTGTAAAATTGTAAAATTGTAAAATTGTAAAATTGTAAAATTGTAAAATTGTAAAATTGTAAAATTGTAAAATTGTAAAATTGTAAAATTGTAAAATTGTAAAATTGTAAAATTGTAAAATTGTAAAATTGTCAAATTGTCAAATTGTCAAATTGTCAAATTGTCCAATTGTCAAATTGTCCAATTGTCAAATTGTCAAATTGTCAAATTGTCCAATTGTCAAATTGTCAAATTGTCCAATTGTCAAATTGTCAAATTGTCAAATTGTCAAATTGTAAAATTGTATAATTGTAAAATTGTAAAATTGTAAAATTGTAAAATTGTAAAATTGTAAAATTGTAAAATTGTAAAATTGTAAAATTGTAAAATTGTAAAATTGTAAAATTGTAAAATTGTAAAATTGTAAAATTGTAAAATTGTAAAATTGTAAAATTGTAAAATTGTAAAATTGTAAATTTGTAAATTTGTAAAATTGTAAAATTGTAAAATTGTAAAATTGTAAAATTGTAAAATTGTAAAATTGTAAAATTGTAAAATTGTAAAATTGTAAAATTGTAAAATTGACAAATTGACCAATTGACAAATTGACAAATTGACAAATTGACAAATTGACAAATTGACAAATTGACAAATTGACAAATTGACAAATTGACAAATTGACAAATTGAAAAATTGACAAAATGTTAAATACTTCAACACTGACGAGTAAGATGGAACTGCCTTTCGAGTGTTTACGTTCTTGTTCAATGAAATTGAAACATTTCGAATTTTTTTTGTGAATGTATGTTTGAATTATCGAGACAGATCAAATCGGGAGAAATTTTCGCGTGATTTCAACGATGTCCCACACAACTCAGGGCCACCCTCACAGATTTTTCGTTTGCGTAGAGAGTCCCTAGTGACACCTTTTTTTGAATGGTGAACTTTTTGGGAAATCAACCCCTAGTGGATTTTATTCTCGGCCATCTCGGGATTTATCCCTTCCATCCGTTCACAATACCTCTTTACTACCGAACCGTGCTCTTTATATTCTCGTAGGCCGAGAATTTTGGTTCGAGCCTCGAGTCGATCTGGCTCGAGAGCGAGCCTGAATGGAGTCGGGGCTCGATTCAAAATTCCCAGTGGGCATCGGAACATCGCTGAGTGCATCGGTCACTCCTCCACTCCAAATTCTATCGAAATTACAGTTTTCATGTCCACTATCATAAACCATGATGGTCGGTTGTTCTGGACTGATCCTTGTCCTCCGACTGGGACTCCACAGTCCTGACAGAATTTACAAAACCATAGCGGTCAAATTCTTCGCTTTGGTCAAGACAGGTCAAGACAAACCCGATATTTGATATGCCATCGCCGAACACCCAAACTGAACGTCGCACGCCCAAGTGCTCATTCGTGGGGCACACGAGGTTACTTGTCCGCTATTACGTGTCACGCAGCCCTATCTCAAACGGCACTCCTAACAAGAACGTGGTATCAGGACGCGCTCGGTTTTGTCAATTGTTGCTGGCCATACCACGTGACAAGTGGACACTTTCTAATTATTATTTTTTGCACTTGCCGCAGTCGGTCATCCATAGGGGACTGCTAAAGCCTTGGGTCAAAGGAGCCCATCAACGGAAGTCCCTAAATCGGCCTCGTAGGGAATCTCGCCATGTTTTTTCTCGCCGCACCTGAACTGGAAAAACAAAGAACATTTGTCACGTATAGTGGTCACTCACGCAGAGTCTTGAACAATACTGTGCGACCTGCTTATCACTGCAGAATATCTTTCGAGGATCGTTCCACTGCCACCTGCGGCGATCTGAACGCGTACAACAACTGGTTCCAGTTCCAGAACGGAACGACCATTCAGGAAAATCGACACCACCGAGCTGTAGAAGCTTACAAACATTTTCCTTGAATTTACACTGGAGTCCCACAATCCCTCGGCGTTGGGACCTCTGATATAAAAGTTTTCTTTCTGTACGGCGCGGTCCATAATCCGGAACATCCCTAAAAATTACTTGAAACATTCTGAACCCAAACCTTTGATTGTAAACAAATGAATAACAAACTTGCTTTCATGGTAACTATGGCTGCGCCGCGACGCCACCCGTTGACAGAGGGGAAAATCAACAACAAACAGTGGTTCTCAAATGGTGGAATCAATGTATGAAAAATGAAATCTTCCTTCGTTTGAACAGCTTTTACTGCTACGCGGTTGAATGAATCAACATTTTTATTTCGTCTGTTCCTCCGTAAGATTCTGACGATTCTAACAAGCCTGTGCATGCCTAAGAAAAAATTAACCGATTTGTAGACACCTACATTCTACTCCAATTTCAACCAAAAAATAGCGCAATTTTACCAATTTCAACAACAGGTTTCAAATAGAAAGAATGCTCAAATCTCTACTTGTAACATTTCTACATGTTCAAAATTGATCAATTTAGGAGACCCGATGATTTCAAAGCATTTCATTCAGCCATTTTTGAGTTCTGGGGTCAAACGTGGAAGAAAAGCCCGTGGCAGATTTTCCGCCTCCGGTGGTCTCTTAAACTTCAAAGTCAAAGCGCCAGGTCCTGTTGCATCCAATCAAGCTCATATTTGGGATTCGATCTCAGTACACCTAGGGCAGCGATTCTTAACCTTCTTTTAGAACTGGGACCCCCTGCCATGTAAATCAAGTAGGCCCGGTACCCCCAGTTAAAAATCGCTGACCTAGGGTATTATGACCTGAAATGCCCGCAAAAATGATCCACTTTGTTGCATCCTAGTACTTAATTGATGTAACACGATGGATAACATGATGGATGACCTATAACAATCCAACGTACCTCAGAGTATCCTTCGTGGTTCAGCGAAGCTACCTGAAGCTATACCGATGGTTAATACACCCATATAGACTCCCGTTGATCAGGTAGATTATCAGGTCATCACTTTCGGGAGTTCTTGGATAACTCATAACAATCCAACATACCCCGATGGAGTATCCATCGTAGTTCAGTGAAGCTACCTGAAGCTATACCGATGGTTAATGTATTCATATAGACCCCCGTTGATCAGGTAGATCATCAGGTCAGAATTCCCGGGAGTTCCTGGAGGACCCATAACAATCCAACGTAACCCAGAATATCCATCGCGGTTCACTGAAGCTACCGGGAGCTATACCGATGGTTAATATACCCATATAGACAAAAAAAAAGTGTGTGTGTGTGTGTGTGTGTGTGTGTGTGTGTGTGTTCTATTTCGTTTGCATCAACCGGAATTTCAAAGTTCTATGACCCCAGAAGCTAGCCTGAAAATTTGAGCTCATTTGGTTAAGATTCAGTTGCTCCAGTTTTGATCTGAAGTTAGTATGGAACTTGATTCAATTTAATATGGAGAATTGTGACTTTTTACATGTTCTTATAGAAAATTTCCCAAAACCCTATCAAATTTTCCTATTCATAGGTTTCTTATAGGTTTTGATCCGGGGAACAACTTTGTAGAACATCGCAAAGTGCTAAGAATTGATCCTGGTAAGATACAGGATGTTTTTTAGAGTTTACTTTTTTCGGCAAAATTTCGTAATATGCTAAAAAAATTAATCTGTATCTTTTCGGGATCATTTCCTAGCGCTTTGCGATGTTCTAAAAGTTAATCAAACCTATAAGAAAACTCTTACATGATAAAGTTTTATCGGGTTGAGGAAAACTTTCTAGAAGAAGAGTTAAAAAGTGAAAAATAAATCAATTAAATTTATTGAAATTCCATTCTTACTTCATATCAAAACTGGAGCAACTAAACCATAACCAAATAAGCTAAAATTTTCAGGCTAGCTTTTTGGGTCATAGTACTTCAAAATTCCGGTTGATGCAAACGAAATTGAACACTTTTGTCTTTTTCATATATCCGTGAACCACGCTAACCCCCATTGATCAGGTAGATCATCAGGTCATAACTTCGGGGAGTTTCTGAAGGATCTATAACAATCCAACATGGCTAAGGTTATCCATTGTGGTTCATAGAAGCTACCTGAAGCTATACCGATAGTTATTATACTAATATAGACTCCCGTTGATCAGGTAGATCATCAGGTCGTGAAGTTCCTGGAGGACCCATAACAATCCAACGTACCCCAGAGTATTCATCGTAGTTTATTGAAGCTACCTGAAGCTATACCGACGGTTAATACACCCATATAGACCCCCGAAGGTCAGGTAGATATCTAGGGCATGACTTCCGGGAGTTCTTGGATACCCAGATTTGTGGATGGCCCCTTATCCGTGTTTCGTGGATGACCCCTTATACAAATGTTCCCCTTAATTTTGGGGAGCGTTATTTCGGGGTTTGAGCGCAATTCGGGGGGCGCAAAACGGGGGAGGCGCAATCGGGGGGAGCGTATTTAGGGGATTTAGTGTAATCAATAAAAACAGAAAAAACTCCGTGCAAGATTGACATTCTTCATACGAAAGAAGTTTCAATATTGTCGTGCTATTTTGACACATCCTGAAAAATGATGTAAGCGCGATAACTGGCCAATGGGATTTCAGATAAGACTGCGTTTGACACACGGGCATGCCAGACTACCGTAAACATTTGTAATAATAAAACGAGACTCCGGCAACCAAAACAAACCAAACGAAGTAATGCACAAAATGATCAACCAAACATAACGTGTTTGTTATTGTTTACATTTCATGCTCTTGTTTTTGTTTATTCAAGGTCAATCATTAGAACGCATTTTTAAATAATTTATTCTACATTTGACAGTAAATTGAAACGACAACTTGTTTTAAATATGGTATCGATTTAAGGATAACGTTTGAATAAACCTGTTGGTGAATTGATAAGACTGATTGATATAATGGTAGCCGATCAAGAGACTAACTGGAAGGAGAAATATTCCTTTTCTAATCATTGCTCTTATTTATTTCCAGCCTATCAGAACTTTTCTTTAGATTACAGTCTATAAAAAGCTTGTTTAGCTGTCAAAGGTAACAAATATTTCAAGCAGTAGTTAGCCATTCCTCTTTGTCAATTTCTCGCAAAATCGTTGGTTTGATACTTGGAAAACTGCAAGAGTGTTGAGAAAGGCTTTGTTTGCTGGAAGTGGGTATATTTCCCATAAAATGCAATTTTTACAAAATTATTGAGGGCAATTAGGGAAAAATTTCGTTCTGCTGCTCACATGTTTTAAAAGAATAAATGAATGCATAACAGAGCTTAACTTGCTCTCCTGGAAAAAGTTCAAACGCCACCAACAAACTGAGCACTCAAAAAGTACATTTCCAAATTCAATTCACCGTAACTTCACCCACATCCCGAACATGTAAAGTATTTTCCAGTGCAGCCAAAACCTCGCACGCTCAATATTTTCAATCAGCGTTCAATTTTCGGTCGAAAACATTGCAATGCAATTCGTCCTGCGCTACCAACAAACTCGGAGTCAACATGGTGCAACATTCTTGTGAACTGCAAGCGTGCCAGCAGTGCATTTTGCCATAATTTTATCAGTTTTGATTGATGCACTTGCGCCGGGTAAAAGTTCTCCACAAACAGCAATTCGATATCCAACTCAGTGTGATATTTTTTGGTAAATTCGTTGAAGCGTGACATTTCACTGGAAATTGGCCAGTGATGCCATAAATTTACAAAAATATCATCTGAACTGCAATATTGTTTAAACTAGTGAGATAAAACAAGGAAAAGATATGATTTAAAGTCTTTTTAAGTTTTGAGATAAAAGTGTACCTAATTTTGTGCTGAAGAGTTTTTTGGTCAAAATAAGACAAAAACTTTAAATTGTTAAATTTGAGAGATAGCCAAAACTAACTTTCCCAACTCCGGTCGGTACCAAAACAAATCCTTACTATGGAAATTTTCATCCAGAGGAAAGTCCAAGGGAAGTGCGGGAGGAACAAAAACATTTGTCAAAAAGTGAATGATGCAGATTCGGGATGCGCATCTGCTGTTACCTTGACTTGACAGGGCCGGGGTCTGCCATGCATTCGTGCTGGCCTTGGACACACTCTGCATCATCATCAACATAGCTCGTCGTCGCTCATCGAGCGACAGAAAGTGAAAAAAGCACCGCTGGAATAATGAGGGGTTGTCCATAACTTATCATACAGTGATTTTTGAGCAATCTTAAAACTTAAAAAATAATAACCCTTTTGTTCAGGTTTGAAAAATGACACACGAAAAACTTCTCAAAAATCTGAAGCAAGTTATGGATGACCCCGCAACCCAACTGTTATTTGTGTGACAATGTTGTCACAAGTTTGCAACCGGGTGGATGTCAGTAAAGGGGAAAGAGGTTGGTAACTGAATGTTGATTTTTGACTCTGAATATAAAACATTGCGAAAACATGGTGCAAAACAAAGCCAAATTGGGAAGTTTGGGCAAAAAAAACGTTGGAGGCAGATGTGTGTGTGTGGAGTGATCAGGGATTGATGTCGGTTAAATATGTGTTTTAAAAAGATTTAATCGGGCAGGAAGTGAAAAGTTTTTGTTTGAGAAAAGCAAAAAAATAAATAAATAAAAAGCTGAAATTAAACAAATACAAATTATGTCATTTTTGTCAATTTTGTCAATTTTGTCAATTTTGTCAATTTTGTCAATTTTGTCAATTTTGTCAATTTTGTCAATTTTGTCAATTTTGTCAATTTTGTCAATTTTGTCAATTTTGTCAATTTTGTCAATTTTGTCAATTTTGTCAATTTTGTCAATTTTGTCAATTTTGTCAATTTTGTCAATTTTGTCAATTTTGTCAATTTTGTCAATTTTGTCAATTTTGTCAATTTTGTCAATTTTGTCAATTTTGTCAATTTTGTCAATTTTGTCAATTTTGTCAATTTTGTCAATTTTGTCAATTTTGTCAATTTTGTCAATTTTGTCAAATTTGTCAATTTTGTCATTTTTGTCAATTTTGTCAATTTTGTCAATTTTGTCAATTTTGTCAATTTTGTCAATTTTGTCAATTTTGTCAATTTTGTCAATTTTGTCAATTTTGTCAATTTTGTCAATTTTGTCAATTTTGTCATTTTGTCAATTTTGTCAATTTTGTCAATTTTGTCAATTTTGTCAATTTTGTCAATTTTGTCAATTTTGTCAATTTTGTCAATTTTGTCAATTTTGTCAATTTTGTCAATTTTGTCAATTTTGTCAATTTTGTCAATTTTGTCAATTTTGTCAATTTTGTCAATTTTGTCAATTTTGTCAATTTTGTCAATTTTGTCAATTTTGTAAATTTTGTAAATTTTGTCAATTTTGTCAATTTTGTAAATTTTGTCAATTTTGTCCATTTTGTCAATTTTGTAAATTTTGTAAATTTTGTAAATTTTGTAAATTTTGTAAATTTTGTAAATTTTGTAAATTTTGTAAATTTTGTAAATTTTGTAAATTTTGTAAATTTTGTAAATTTTGTAAATTTTGTAAATTTTGTAAATTTTGTAAATTTTGTAAATTTTGTAAATTTTGTAAATTTTGTAAATTTTGTCAATTTTGTAAATTTTGTAAATTTTGTAAATTTTGTAAATTTTGTAAATTTTGTAAATTTTGTAAATTTTGTAAATTTTGTAAATTTTGTAAATTTTGTAAATTTTGTAAATTTTGTAAATTTTGTAAATTTTGTAAATTTTGTAAATTTTGTAAATTTGGTCAATTTTGTCAATTTTGTCAATTTTGTCAATTTTGTCAATTTTGTCAAATTTGTCAATTTTGTCAATTTTGTCAATTTTGTCAATTTTGTCAATTTTGTCAATTTTGTCAATTTTGTCAATTTTGTCAATTTTGTCAATTTTGTCAATTTTGTCAATTTTGTCAATTTTGTCAATTTTGTCAATTTTGTCAATTTTGTCAATTTTGTCAATTTTGTCAATTTTGTCAATTTTGTCAATTTTGTCAATTTTGTCAATTTTGTCAATTTTGTCAATTTTGTCAATTTTGTCAATTTTGTCAATTTTGTCAATTTTGTCAATTTTGTCAATTTTGTCAATTTTGTCAATTTTGTCAATTTTGTCAATTCTGTCAATTTTGTCAATTTTGTCAATTTTGTCAATTTTGTCAACTTTGTCAATTTTGTCAATTTTGTCAATTTTGTAAATTTTGTCAATTTTGTCAATTTTGTCAATTTTGTCAATTTTGTCAATTTTGTCAAATTTGTCAATTTTGTCAAATTTGTCAATTTTGTCAATTTTGTCAATTTTGTCAATTTTGTCAATTTTGTCAATTTTGTCAATTTTGTCAATTTTGTCAATTTTGTCAATTTTGTCAATTTTGTCAATTTTGTCAATTTTGTCAATTTTGTCAATTTTGTCAATTTTGTCAATTTTGTCAATTTTGTCAATTTTGTCAATTTTGTCAATTTTGTCAATTTTGTCAATTTTGTCAATTTTGTCAGTTTTGTCAGTTTTGTCAATTTTGTCAGTTTATGTTATTTATGTAATTTATATAATTTATGTAATTTATGTAATTTATGTAATTTATTAATTTATGTAATTTATGTGATTTATGTAATTTATGTGATTTATGTAATTTATGTAATTTATGTTATTTATGTAATTTATGTAATTTATGTAATTTATGTAATTTATGTAATTTATGTAATTTATGTAATTTATGTAATTTATGTAATTTATGTAATTTATGTAATTTATGTAATTTATGTAATTTATGTAATTTATGTAATTTATGTAATTTATGTAATTTATGTAATTTATGTAATTTATGTAATTTATGTAATTTATGTAATTTATGTAATTTATGTAATTTATGTAATTTATGTAATTTATGTAATTTATGTAATTTATGTAATTTATGTAATTTATGTAATTTATGTAATTTATGTAATTTATGTAATTTATGTAATTTATGTAATTTATGTGATTTATGTAATTTATGTAATTTATGTAATTTATGTAATTTATGTAATTTATGTAATTTATGTAATTTATGTAATTTATGTTATTTATGTAATTTATGTAATTTATGTAATTTATGTAATTTATGTAATTTATGTAATTTATGTAATTTATGTAATTTATGTAATTTATGTAATTTATGTAATTTATGTAATTTATGTTATTTTTGTAATTTATGTAATTTATGTAATTTATTTAATTTATGTAATTTATGTGATTTATGTAATTTATGTAGTTTATGTTATTTATGTAATTTATGTAATTTATGTTATTTATGTAATTTATGTTATTTATGTAATTAATTAATTTATGTAATTTATGTAATTTATGTAATTTATGTAATTTATGCAATTTATGTAATTTATGCAATTTATGTAATTTATGTAATTTATGTAATTTATGTAATTTATGTAATTTATGTAATTTATGTGATTTATGCAATTTATTTAATTTATACAATTTATGAAATTTATGAAATTTATGTAATTTATGAAATAAAAACATTTTTTCGTAAAATCGCAATAAATCATGATTGTTACAAGCAATAAAAGGATTGCTTATACGACATTTTTCATGTAACTGTCTGCTCTACATTTTTGCATTACATTGTTACACTTTTAGAAATAACAATAGGGTAATTCTCCGCCAACTCACACAGCAGTTGCCCCGACCCCTCTTCGATTTGCGTGAAACTTTGTCCTAAGGGGTAACTTTTGTCCCTGATCACGAAACCGAGGTCCGTTTTTTGATATCTCGTGACGGAGGGGCGGTACGATTTTTCCATTTTTGAAAATGCGAAAAGAGGTGTTATTCAATAATTTGCAGCCTGAAACGGTGATGAGATAGAAATTTGGTGTCAAAGGACTTTTATGTAAATTAGACGATTTGATGGCGTACTCAAATTCGAATAAACGTATTTTCATCGAAAAACACTAAAAAGTTTTAAAATTCTCCCATTTTCCGTTACTCGACTGTAAATTTTGGAACATGTCATTTTATGGGAAATTTAATGTACTTTTCGAATCTACATTGTCCCAGAAGGGTCATTTTTTCATTTAGAACAAAATTTTTCATTTTAAAATTTCGTGTTTTTTAACATTGCTGGGTTATTTTTTAAGAGTGTAACAATGTTCTACAAAGTTGTAGAGCAGACAATTACAAAAATTTTGATATATAGAAATAAGGGGTTTGCTTATAAACATCACGAGTTATCGCGATTTTACGAAAAAAAGTGTTGAAAAAGTTGGTCGTCATCGATCATGGCCCGCGACAGACACGGACGACGAAACAAAGAGGAACGCAAAAAGTAACTTTTTCAAAAAAATTTTCGTAAAGTCGCGATAACTCGTGATGTTTACAAGCAAACCCCTTATTTCTATATATCAAAATTTTTGTAATTGTCTGCTCTACAACTTTGTACAACATTGTTACACTCTAAAAAATAACCCTGCAAAGTTAGAAAAAACACGAAATTTTAAAATGAAAAATTTTGTTTTAAATGAAAAAATGACCCTTCTGGGACAATGTAGATTCGAAAAGTACATTAAATTTCCCATAAAATGACATGTTCCAAAATTTTTACAGTCGAGTAACGGAAAATGGGAAATTTTTAACTTTATGTTTTTCGATGAAAATACGTTTATTCGGAATTTGAGTACGCCATCAAATCGGGCGTCTAATTTTACATAAAAGTCCCTTTGACACCAAATTTCTATCTCATCACCGTTTCAGGCTGCAAATTATTGAAAATACCTCTTTTTCGCATGTTCAAAATGGAAGGGGTACCGCCCTCCGTCACGAGATATCAAAAACGGACGGTTTCGTGATCAGGGACAAAAGTTACCCCTTAGGACAAAGTTTCACGCAAATCGAAGAGGGGTCGGGGCAACTTTTCCCGATTTCGTGTGAGTTGGTAGAGAATTACCCAATAATAAATAAGTTACAAAAATATGATATATTTAAATGAAACTGAAAAATTGTCCCTTCTGAGTTATTGCAGATTCGTAAAGTACATTGAATTTCCCTTAAAATGGCATGTCCCAAAAAATGTATCCATCAAGTAACGAAAAATAGCAGAATCTTTGAAAATATGTCTGTATCTTTTTCGTTGAAAAATACCGTTTTACTGAATTCTTAGTACGCCATTAAATCGTGCGTTCATTTTTACTGTAGTTAGTTTTGACAATTTACTGCTTCAAATTAATCACCAGAAATCCATCAGTCAGGATCAAACAGATAATCTTAGCTTCGTACACATGCAAAAACGTGAGTCCTCACAGAATTCCCTTCCACGAATCCTTTTATCCTTCCATCTTTTGTATGTACCACCCACGTCGACGGTGCATCAAAAGATTGTTCCCTTCGAATCTTGACACCGGCATCTTTTAAATTCCACCCATTTTCACCATCCACTTTATCGCTAGAATCCAGCGACACCTTTCTCGCGCTCGTTCGCGACATTACCCATCCTGCCCTGCCGTCAAACTGTATCGGAAACGTGACATTTCCGGTGGTTCCGGTATGTTCCCCTCCCGGGAGATCCCTTCATCCGGTGCCTCTCTCCTCCTCCTGCCTCCCTATAAAGGTGAGGAAATTTAACACATTTCGGTTTACTTCCGGATCGATTATTCACATCCTCTGGAATCTCGAGGCTAGGAGGTTGGTTGTAACGTAAAAAATATGCCAAAAAGAAGAAAATTTTAGAAAAGAAATAAATTTGAAAAAAGCAGTCCTGTAGTAATTATTTTTGAAATTGATTTAAAGCTCTATGAAACAATACATAAAAATAAACATTTTTCATTGTGACAAATCGTGATGCAGTCGCGGCACCACTTTGGCAAATTTGATCCGGAATAAAGGGAACGTCGGAAAATAGGAAGACAGATTGACGGAAAAGGTGACGATGGGCAGGTCTCTATCGGGTGCCTCTGAGCGGAAGCAGAATTACACAAGATGCAGTCAGTCAAGAGGAAAAGAAAGAATGGTGAAGATGCATTACCGTTGCTGAATATTCTGATGGGTTTTGATGCAGTGGTGATGCTTTGCATTTACATGAAGAGGTGACACAGAAATGTAAAAGCTCTAGAGGTTTCATGTTTCTGGGGTGGAAGAAAGTTTTTTTTTTCTTTTTTTTTTTTTGGAAAGTGAGTAGGAAATGTGACACAAATATCAGCATATTTTGGTTTAAAATAATGATCCTTTTCATGACCTTATGATTTGTAGATTTTGCTCGGTTAGAGGTTGTATTGAGGTGCTCTGAATTGGATGAACTTACAGCGTTTGTTTGTCTAATCTAATGTAATCTAATGTAATCTAATCTAATCTAATCTAATCTAATCTAATCTAATCTAATCTAATCTAATCTAATCTAATCTAATCTAATCTAATCTAATCTAATCTAATCTAATCTAATCTAATCTAATCTAATCTAATCTAATCTAATCTAATCTAATCTAATCTAATCTAATCTAATCTAATCTAATCTAATCTAATCTAATCTAATCTAATCTAATCTAATCTAATCTAATCTAATCTAATCTAATCTAATCTAATCTAATCTAATCTAATCTAATCTAATCTAATCTAATCTAATCTAATCTAATCTAATCTAATCTAATCTAATCTAATCTAATCTAATCTAATCTAATCTAATCTAATCTAATCTAATCTAATCTAATCCAATCTAATCTAATCTAACCTAATCTAATCTAATCTAATCAGACCCTAGCGCAGCCAATCTTTCGAAGAGATCCTGGAGAATGCCTTAGGTTAGATTACGCCTAGCCCTCTTCTTGTCATTTATTAACATTTGTAGCGCGCCATTGCATCGGAATGCATTGAAACATCACAAGCGTTAAAGCGGCCAGGCCTACTGCGTATTCCGTATCGCAGAGATGATCCGTAATTGGATTGAGTTCGAGCACAGTTTCGAACAACAACACAATTCTGAATCGACAGAGGAGGAAGAAGCGTGGGGACACATCAGCATACGCTCCGAGATTTGGTTATATTCGTTGGGAGCACCATGCTAATAAGGTTTGATACTCCGGGACCCTCTGGGATGAGACATTGTATTTCCTGGAATGCCCTAGACACTATTTGCCGTGGTTATAGCGCCACAACTCGCTCTCTGTAACAATATTCCTAATTCCAGTCCAAGTTCACCACGTCGACATGGCCTAGTGGTTAGCATTTTTGCTTACCAATCCAAAGGACGGGGGAGTTCAAACTCCGCCGCGAGCGACTTTGATTTTTCGTTCATATTCATCATTTCTAATTTCTGTGTTCTAAACTTTCTCGTTGGGAGCAGATGGGCATCGAACCCAGAACCATTCGCTTACAAAGCAAACACCATAACCAGTCAGCCACGGCCGTTCCCAAACTTACAGCGTTTGTTTGTCTATACATGAAATGCCAAATATGAGCCCTCTACGACAAAGGGAAATGGGCTAAAACGGGCATTGAAGTTTGCAGTCAAAAAAAACAACTAAAAATATGAAAATCTGAAAAAAGGTCGCATTTTCGTAAAACTTGGTGAAATCCAACTCTCTTGGTTGCATTTACAAGGTCTTTTGAAGCACTTCAAAATGTGACATTGAGATCTGGGATTAGTTTGACTTTTTCTCATAGCTTTTACAAATTACTGATGAAAAATAATTGTTTATGCAACAAGTTGCGAAAACAAGATTTTATTCAGCACGAGTCAAACATTTATCCAACGAGGTCTACCAAGTTGGAAAAATCCGACAACATTTTTTGCAATTTCGAAAAACGCCCTTTTCCGAAGACACCAAATCGATAAAAAATTCCTTCAAAAGATACAGATCATATATCTTTTTTGTGTGGACAGCTACCAAATTTGTATGGAAAATTATATGGACAAACTATTGATGCAAAATTGCTTCTTTGAGCATACCGAAGGCACAAAAAAAGTTTCAGCCGAATTAAAAAATACAAATATTAAATTTAATAAAAAAATACCGATTTCGCAGAGAACTGCTGAAAAGGGAAAACACTAGAGCGTCCAATTTCCCGGGGTTACAAAATTCCCGGGAAACGGGAAATTTTCAACAAATTTCCCGGGAAATCCCGGGAATTCCCGGGAAATCTGAAATTCAACGAAAATCATTCTGATCCTGTTTCTGATCAATATTTTGCAGCACATTTGTATAGAACAGCAACTTTAATGATCAAAATAAATGTTAGGATCAATTAATTGCTTGACTGCTTGTAAAAAAAATCATCCAGCTTTGAGAAAATATATAAATTTTATAATTTTTTAGGCTGTCTTTCAATCGTAAGAAATCGAAAAAAAATCAGAATTTTTTGTTGAGAAGTAGTATTTTTTAATCAAATTGTTTGAACAGTAATAATCTATGGCAACATACAATTGCTTTTAAATTTTTCTCAGTGACCATTAATTGAAGTGAAAAAAAAATCATGCAGAAATATTGTTTATCATGGCAAATAACTTCTAACAGAATAAGTATTTTCTACATGTGAATAAATAGAAAATCATTCAATTTGCCTTAAAAATCTAATTTCTGGCGCTTTTTAACTTGAAACACTATTTCATGAAACCACAACTCAAAGTTTTCAAATATATGAAGCGAGTTTTGAAAATATGGTTGCATTTTTTGGGTTGATTCCATATTATACGAATTTGTTTTTTAACGATTTTTCATGGTTTCATTTATGGTGTGATTTTTGTTAAGTTAAGTTGAGTTAAGTGTAGAAGTGGTTGAAATTAATCGATATTTTTTTTATATTTAACCCTGTTACGCCCTTGGTGGTGGTGGTAGTTGATTTATTTCAGGCAGCTTTAACATGTTTGTCATTCGCTGCCTACGCCCTTGGTAGCTCACGTGCTTCATAAATTTATAACTTCAAGCTGTAATTTCTCGAATACTTTTAAACAAATTCGTCTCGCAGAACCCTTTTTGAAAAATTGAATTATGTCAATTCAAATTCAATTTAAAAATAAATATTATCTGAAGTAAACCTTGACATGAAATTTACAGACAAAATAATTAGTTCAATATGAACAGTAGATTGCAATGAATAAAATAAATCAAGTTTAATAATTATTATTTTTTGTATAATTTCAATACATTGGTGCAGAAAGGTAGGAAAATGTATACCTCCGCTTGCATTTCGGGAATTCCCGGGAAATTTACAAATTTCCCGGGAAACGGGAAATATTTTTTTCCGGGAATTCCCGGGATTTCCCGGGATTTTTTTCCCGGGACGGGAAATTGGACGCTCTAGAAAACACTCTTTGAGTGGAATTATAAGTCAAATTTTCTTGTATTTTGTCAATTAACCGTTTCAATAAAAAAAATGTTGAAAAGTATAACTTTTCGAAAAAAGTGCTGAAAGGTTCAACTTTTCAGCATCCATTTCAGTACTGAAAAGTAGGACTTTTCAGCATTTATTTCGAAAAGTGTTTCTATTTGGTTCTATTATTATTGGTAGAGAAAAGTAGGCTGTTCCGTCGTTCGAGAATGACAGGAAAAGTAAAAAATTTCACGACGGAATTGCAAAAACTACTATTTCCGATTTGCAAAAAATGTTGTATGGAACTCGTTGCAAAACTTGATTTTTTAAGCATTTTATCCAACTCGGTGAACTTCGTTTGATATATAAACGACTTGTGCTGAAAAAATTTCCTTTTTGCAACTTGTTGCATAAACTTCTATTTCGGCATAAGGGTAAAAAATACCCCTTCGAAGATATTTCGAGATATTTTCAGCTTTTTTTTAAAAAAATAGCTTGATATTTTTCGGGATACCTCAGTTTAAAAAAAACTTCGAATCTAGCTTAAAATTGTTGGTTTTTTTTCAAAAGGCTTCATCCATAAAGTACGTCACGCTAAAATCAGCCAAAATTTACCCCCCTCTCCCTCCCTTTGTCACTCTTTTCCTATACTTATAACACGCAATGCCACACTTGCTCAGACCCCCCCCCCCCTTGAGCGTGACATACCTTATGGATGACGCCAAAGCGAATAAACTTAAAAACAAATCACCAAGAATTAAATTTGAACCAATTTTAGATCTTTAAAAAGTATTAAGAAGAAGAAGTCTTAAAAAATAAAAAATGGGTTTGGAAATGTGACTTGTTTTATGTGATTTGTATTGTATCACATGTATTTAAACATGTCATTTTATCTGGGGTCAACTTTGATTGTATTTTTCAATAAAATTTTCTATATTTTATGTAGTAATAAGTATGCAGTAATTGCCCTTGACTATGCCTGTATGCCTTGCTAACACAGCAAGAAAAATAGTAATCCAGCTGCGTGTAAAATGCCTAGGTGTAAAATAATTTTTGCATTATTTTATGAAATTCCGTGTAATATTACACCCTGAAACATGTAGCCCACCAATAAGGGAAACCTACTTGACCGAAATGTCAAGCTCATAAATGCGTTTATCCTCGGTCTGATGGTCGAGCGGGTTGAGGCGCCGGTCCCCACAGAGGGTGCAGGGTTTGAATCCCGTCGGCTGCAACTTTTTTTTGTGTTTATAAAAATTTTACATGCTGTTTGTAATATTAAATGTCTTTTTGCCTTCCTCACTGAGGTAAGGCTATAATCCTGCTCTAAAAATGAACTTTGTATAAAAACGTCGTAGACCCACCTTCATGTATACATTAGGATGTAACAAAAATGACTTTTTGGCGGGCATTCAAGGGTTTGTTCCGGTGGGCATACTAACCCTAAATCCAAAATATGAGCTTGATTGGACGTAACAGGAGCTGGCGCTCCGGCTTTCAATTTTAAATGGGATTTAACCCGTAAAAAAAGATTTTTTCAAAAATGACACTTTTTGAGGCATTTTGGCCACTGAAGCGTTTATTTTCAACATCATTGGCGTGTAGGCCAGATCCTTGCGCATCTTTTGGTATATATAACATTGAAATTTTGAGCACCCTGGAGCTCGGTACAGACCTTCAAAGTTTGGCATTTTTTCGAAAAATCGGCCTCGGCAAAATCAAATTGCGTCTAGGGCGTCGCGAGGCGCGACGCATATCTTTTTTGCCGGGACCGATTTTTCGAAAAAATGCCAAACTTTGAAGGCCTGTACCGAGCTCCAGGGTGCTCCAAATGTCAACGTTATATATACTAAAAGATGCGCAAGGATCTGGCCTACACGCCAATGATGTTGAAAATAAACGCTTCAGTGGCCAAAATGCCTCAAAAAGTGACATTTTTGAAATCTTTTTTTACGGGTTAAATCCCATTTAAAATTGAAAGGCGGAGCGCCAACTCATGTTTAGGCTATATTAAAAGAATTGAATGCCCGCCAAAAAGTCATTTTTGTTACACTCTAGTATACATATCGACTCAGAATCGAAAACTGAAAAAATGTCTGTGTGTATGTGTGTGTGTATGTATGTATGTGACCAACAAACTAGCTCATGTTTCTCGGCACTGGCTGAACCGATTTGATCCGAACCTGTTGCATTCGACTTGGTTTAGGGTCCCATAGATCGAGTTTTATACAGATTGAAGTTTTGAAGTAGTTCAAAAGTTATGTATAAAAATGTGTTTTCACATATATCCGGATCTCACTTAAACGTATGTAAACTATGTCCGGGTCCATCATCCGACCCATCGTTGGTTAGGTTATCAAAAGACCTTTCCAACGAGCCTAAAACATTGATGATCTGGCAACCCTGTCTCGAGATATGTCCACTTAAGTGATATTGATGTACTTTTTGGAAGCCGGATCTCACTTAACGTGAAGATTTCCATCATTGTCATGATTTTTCGTTCAAAGATATAAATTTTGCGTCGCTTTCAATATTTTGACAAAAATCCTTCAACAAGTTGTTTAAAATAGTGCCCTACACATGCTGATTCCTTTTGGTAACGATTATCCTATTCCTTGTAAAGTTCTGGAAATCGTCATTAATCAATGATTGCCAACTAGGACGTCAACGACTCTACCACAAAATTATATAAATTTTGAAGCACAAATGATTTAGATCAAAAATTCCTTCAGTGGCTTCAAGAAGGCAACAACCGGCACATGCTGATTTCTTTTGGTGCTGAAATTCGTTAAATTGAATTTAATACAGAATATTTTATAGTAATGATCAATTTTCTTCGAAAATGATCAACGGCTTCACCTTAACTGTATGTAAACTATGTCCGGATCCACCATCCCACCCATCGTTGGTTAGTTTATCAAAAGACCTTTCCAACGATTTCAAAACATTGATATTCTGGCAACTCTGTCTCGAGGTATGGTCACTTAAGTGATATTTATGTACTTTTTTATTCCTGATCTAAACAATAGATGAAATTTTTGTACAATTCCATCATATCAGTCATTGTTGACAATAAGTGAGGAAGGCTCCAACCACATAGGTGGATTAAGTTAGTTTTTGACTAAGGTGATGCGCATGCGATTTTACCATAGGATTTTTTGCTGTGTACAATTTAACTGATAATGGTATCATTCTATACTGAAAAATGAGTAAAACAAGCAAAAAATTTAGAAAGTGGCTTTCAAAACATGAAAACACTATATAGTCAAAAGGTAATGATAGCAGATGGTAGACTAGGCTAAAAACTATCAGAAACAAACATAAACCAAACAAGATAAATGCTTAATAAAACACTGCAAAAATAAAAATTTCCAAAAAAATGGGCGGTACAGGGCTAATTCTGTTTTTAATGCTTTTCGAAGATTCAAAATAGATTACAAAAGTGGGGCTTTTCGATTTTTAAGCCCGACTAGAGTTGTAGAGAGTTGTGTCACCATCGCTATCATTGTCAATCCATTTTACACTTATTATTATAAGTAAAACGTATAGTTAGGCAAAAAGAAATCAATCCAATCAAAACTCCAGAAACAGTTTACACCTTTCACACAACCAATCGAACCATTTCTCCAAGCAAACCAGATCCAACCATCTTCAAGCCCGCTGAGGATGTTCTGCTGCTGCTGCTCTTCAAGAGGGCATTTTGAAAAAATAAAACCTTTGCACAAGAAACGATCCATATTTATGATGAGGAAATGCGTTCACTTGGGCGTGGCACGCCCCTTCTTCCTGTGCAGCTTCCCCACCCATCCACGCTTTCGATGGCTGGCTGGCCAAAGATCGCATTATTGAAATCAGCAAAGTGCAATAGTGTGCAGCAAGAGGAAAAATCTCATCGATTTGCAAAACAGGGGAAAGTGCGGAATGGGACTGTAGAAAAAAATGTTGTGATGGGAACAAAAGACAAAAATTTTAAAGTTTTTTTTTATTTTCTAAAATAAAAGAGAATAAGCAATCGATTTTGGTCAACTTTTTTTGTGATTTTTTCATCCATTTCGATTTGTGACTGAAAAGAAAGTGCATCTTACTCCGATGAGGGCGATGTCGTCCCGCAATCTTCAGAATGGAAACAGTTCCAGAAGGCGAAGGTGTGTTGGATTTGTAGCCGAGGAGATAATAAGGTATTCACCTAAAAGTGAGAGAAGCTGTTTGGGTTTCTTTGAAAGTAAGGACTATTTTTGAATAACTGAAATAAGTAGAGAGATAAAAAAAATATTTTTTCTTTTTATTCTCCCAATTTCACACTTTCCGAAAATCCTAAAAGAAACTCGAAGAAAAATCAAGTGAAAAATGCTTTTAACATCAATTCCACTTCCATATTCATTGCGGAAGCACAGACAAACACCCCCTTCTTTCCTGTTGCACCCTTTCCGGGAAAAGAGTCTGATTCGTGTGGAAGAGCTTTTCTATCGGTTTTTTTTTCAAACTCTTTCTTGTGATTCGCTCAGCACTTTTCGAACCCTGGCAAAACATCACAGAGCTTTCAGGTTGCACTCGTTCGATTAGAGAGGGGCATGATAACCTGTCTCCGATGTGGGTGTTTTCGGTGGGACGACTTGATTTTCTTGTGAAATGCATTTTTTGATGACAAGTTCACATTTAAAAAGAATTGATGTACGAGAAGTGTATTTATTTATTTTTTAAGTTTTGATATCTGATTTAAAGGCGAGTAAGATAATACAGTTTTACAAAATTAATACAAAGAAAAAACTTATTTCGATCACATGCCATCGCGATCATGATATCTTGTCTCATGTGCATTTTGGGCAACATTTTATCAAGGACGCCATTTTGTCTCACCTTTTGACCTTCACTAATTTCCAAAACCTTGAAAACAAAAATTGCTAACAACTGTCAGAAAAGAAATTCATATTGAAAGCAGCTCATTGATTATAAATTCCGCCAGCTAAACTCCAACAAATAAAACAACCTCATTTCATTATGAATAATTCTCGACAATCGGAAATCCCCCCGTAAAGTTCCAATTTGACCACCAGGATAAAGCCCAGGCAAAACCAAGCACATATTTCACACACAAACAACAACCAAAACAATAATCAATTATTTGGAGAGTTTCCATATAGGCAATTAATCATCGCCAGACTGAACACGGACGCCGGGGCAATAAAATTTTCCAAACTTTCCCGGGAGTCCCACTATTAGTATAATTATTATAATGGCAGACAGATCCTGCCGAGTTGGTTGCTATGGCTGCCGGCTGGGAGCGGGAGATTTTCACGCACGAACCACCCCCTCAAAACTATTCCGGAATTCAGTTTGTTCGTTCGGGTTGAATTATTTATCGGGGGGATTGGAAAATTTACATATATCTAATATTTATTATTGGCTAAATTTGGCCGAAATTAATTGCATATTGATTAGTCCTAGCCGGGGCCCGTTTTTCCTGTGAAGCGATGCACCACCACAAAGGTCTGTGAGCCGGAGCAGGAAGTATCGGACCGTGTGCTGGGATTCGGTAATAATTTAGTGTCGAAATTGATTGGCTAGAGTAGTGAATATTAATTTGTACGAAGTGTAAGCAATTAAGCGTACATTTTCGTTTAATCAATTTAAATTTGCTACAAAGTTCAAACATAGTTTTTATCGTCATCCAATGTTAAAAGAAATTCACTTGATTTTTACCTCTTGAGCTTATTTATTCCAAACATCTCATCAGTAAAGTTTTACTCAAAAATGTTTTTTTTTTAATGTGAAACAAGAATTCTGGTTTAAATTATAAATTAGTTTTAATTATTACATTGAAACATATTGGAATTTAACAGAAAAAAAAAACAATTCTTTAAAATTTCGCAAATCGACTTTTTATGACGTTATGTTCATCGCTTCCAACAGAGTATCGTGCAAGCAGTGGTAGAGGGTGACAATTCTCGAGATTTTCAATTTCCCGGGAATCGAGAGTTGAATTTGGTCGTTTCCCGGGAATTCCCGGGACCCGGGAGTGTTTTTTACTATACCAATAGTGGCAATACAGTTAAACCTCGCATATGCAACTCATATGGGGGTTTCTTATGCGAAGCACGCATATGCGAGGTACAGGGCTTATGGGAATTTGGCTATATGGGAGACATGGCCTATATTGTTATAAAAAATCATCTTAACTATGCAAATTTATAGTGTTTTGGAATCGTTATGAAGTCAGCTATACAGCTACACCAAATTTACAAGGTTTACGATGTTCTAGGTCATCCGAAACTTCCTCAAGTTAAGGCTTATGTGTTCACCGCCGTACAAGTATGAGGTAGCGATTGTGACTGTGGTTTTTGACCACAGATCATATCCATGTAGCCTCAGGGAGGTTCAGGGACTAGTCTACCGATGTGTTGTGATGTTCTGGGTCTTCTGTAGAGTCCCGGGAGTTACGACCGATGGGTCTACCGCCGTAACAAGATAGAGGTCGGAGGTTTTTGACCTCAGATCATATCCGGATAGCCTCAGGGAGGTTCAGGGACTAGTCTACCGATATGTGGTGATGTTCTGGGTCTTCTGTAGAGTCCCGGGAGTTACGACCGATGGGTCTACCGCCGTAACAAGATAGAGGTCAGTGGTTTTTGACCTCAGATCATATCCAGATAGCCTCAGGGAGGTTCAGGGACTAGTCTACCGATGTGTTGTGATGTTCTGGGTCTTCTGTAGAGTCCCGGGAGTTACGACCGATGGGTCTACCGCCGTAACAAGATAGAGGTCGGAGGTTTTTGACCTCAGATCATATCCAGGTAGCCTCAGGGAGGTTCAGGGACTAGTCTACCGATATGTGGTGATGTTCTGGGTCTTCTGTAGAGTCCCGGGAGTTACGGCCGATGGGTCTACCGCCCTAACAAGACAGATGTCGGAGGTTTTTGACCTCAGATCATATCCAGGTAGCCTCAGGGAGGTTCAGGGACTAGTCTACCGATGTGTGGTGATGTTCTGGGTCTTCTGTAGAGTCCCGCGAGTTACGACCGATGGGTCTACCGCCGTAACAAGATAGAGGTCGATGGTTTTTGAGCTCAAATCATATCCGGATAGCCTCAGGGAGGTTCAGGGGCTATTCTACCGATGTGTGGTGATGTTCTGGGTCTTCTTTAAGATCCCGGGAGTTACGTCCGATGGGTCTACCGCCGTAACAAGATAGAGGTCGGTGATTTTTGACCTCTGATCATATCCGGATAGCCTCAGGGAGGTCCGGGGACTAGTCTATCGATGTGGTGATGTTCTGCGTATTCTGTAGAGTCCCGGGAGTTACGGCCGATGGGTCTACCGCCGTAACAAGATAGAGGTTGGAGGTTCTAAGTCATCTGTAGAGTTCTGGGAGTTACGGCCGGAAGATCTACCGTCGTTAAAAGGCAGAGGTCGGTAGTTTTTGACTTCACAACATACCGGATAGCCTCAGGGTAGGAGGTTCTAAGTTACCTGTAGAGTTCTGGAAGTTACGGCTGGAAGATCTACCGTCGTTAAAAGGCAGAGGTCGGTAGTTTTTGACTAGTTCAGGGACTAGTCTTCCAGAATGTGGTGATGATCGGGGTCTTCTAAAGAATTCCAGGAGTTACGGTCCATTAGTTTACTGCCGTAACAAGACAAAGGACGTAAGTTTTATAACAGGCTCATCCGGATACCTTCAGCGAATTTTGGAGACTCTGGAGTTACGGCCTTAGTGTCCGTAACCCCAGAAACTCTACAGATGACCTTGAACATCTTGAGATATAAGTTTACTAGTCTCCGAACCTCTTTGAAGCTATCCGACCTCTATCTTGTTACGGCGGTAGACCAATCGGTTGGAACTTCCGGAACTCTACAGAAGACCCAGAACATCACCACATATCGGTAGACTAGACCCTGAACCTCCCTGAGGTTATCTGGATATGATCTGAGGTCAAAAACCACTGACCTCTATCTTGTTACGGCGGTAGACCCATCGGCCGTAACTCCCGGGACTCTACAGAAGACCTAGAACATCACCACATATCGGTAGACTAGTCCCTGAACCTCCCTGAGGCTATCTGGATATGATCTGAGGTCAAAAACCACTGACCTCTATCTTGTTACGGCGGTAGACCCATCGGCCGTAACTCCCGGGACTCTACAGAAGACCTAGAACATCACCGCACATCGGTAGACTAGTCCCTGAACCTCCCTGAGGCTATCTGGATATGATCTGAGGTCAAAAACCACTGACCTCTATCTTGTTACGGCGGTAGACCCATCGGCCGTAACTCCCGGGACTCTACAGAAGACCTAGAACATCACCACACATCGGTAGACTAGTCCCTGAACCTCCCTGAGGCTATCTGGATATGATCTGAGGTCAAAAACCACTGACCTCTATCTTGTTACGGCGGTAGACCCATCGGCCGTAACTCCTGGGACTCTACAGAAGACCTAGAACATCACCACACATCGGTAGACTAGTCCCTGAACCTCCCTGAGGCTATCTGGATATGATCTGAGGTCAAAACCACTGACCTCTATCTTGTTACGGCGGTAGACCCATCGGCCGTAACTCCCGGGACTCTACAGAAGACCTAGAACATCACCACACATCGGTAGACTAGTCCCTGAACCTCCCTGAGGCTATCTGGATATGATCTGAGGTCAAAAACCACTGACCTCTATCTTGTTACGGCGGTAGACCCATCGGTCGTAACTCCCTGGACTCTACAGAAGACCTAGAACATCACCACACATCGGTAGACTAGTCCCTGAACCTCCCTGAGGCTATCTGGATATGATCTGAGGTCAAAAACCACTGACCTCTATCTTGTTACGGCGGTAGACCCATCGGTCGTAACTCCCGGGACTCTACAGAAGACCCAGAACATCGCCACATATCGGTATACTAGTCCCTGAACCTCCCTGAGGCTATCCGGATATGATCTGAGGTCAAAAACCTCCTACCTCTATCTTGTTACGGCGGTAGACCCATCGGTTGTAACTCCCGGGACTCTACAGAAGACCCAGAACATCACAACACATCGGTAGACTAGTCCCTGAACCTCCCTGAGGCTACATGGATTTGATCTGAGGTCAAAAACCACAGTCACAATCGCTACCTCATACTTGTACGGCGGTGAACACATAGGTCTTAACTTGAGGAAGTTTCGGATGACCTAGAACATCGTAATCCTTGTAAATTTGGTGTAGCGGTATAGCTGACTTCATAACGATTCCAAAACACTATAAATTTGCATAGTTAAGATGATTTTTTATAACAATATAGGCCATGTCTCCCATATAGCCAAATTCCCATAAGCCCTGTACCTCGCATATGCAACTCTTGCGACAAAACCGAATCAGGTGGAATGACTCGTATATGCAAAGTTGCATATACGAGGCGCTCTTATGCGAGGTTTAACTGTAATTTAAAAGGAAAAGCAATAAATTTGTTTTTTTAATGAAATTACTTACAATGTGTTCATACTTATTCTATGAAACGTTATTTTAAGTATCGTTATTATTTGGAGGAACTATATGTACCTTTTGATTTTTTTTTTTTTGAATCTGCAAATACAAGATCGTTTCTTGAGCTTTTTGGGACTCAAAATTTTAGTTTAACATGTTTACAAATAACATATAATTTCCCTGTATCGAGATTTTTGCAATATGATAAATAACGACTTAAACATTTTTTTTTTCCTTTTTAATGTCAATTATAAATATTTATTGAAGAAAAATTTACAGTTATCCGGAAAACCCGAATGATCACAAATGGCGGACATTAACTTTACAAAGATCGCCAGAGTTTTTTCCCCGAAAATATAATCCTAGAGTTTTTTTTTGAATAGGAACGAAAAAAGACAAAAGCTTAAAGGACCTTTTTAAAAAATATCTAGAATTTAAAATTGTGTTGACGTGAAACACAATATTATTTATTAACACCAAAAATGAAAATTACCTTTAAACAGCCAAATTAACTTAGGGTCTAAAAAAACAGACTATGTGGATTGCTTTGCTCGAGAAAAAGCATTCCCCTTTAAAAAAAATAAAATAAAAAAAAATATTTCGAAGAATTTAGATTTTATATCTGGGAAGAAACAGCTAAGTATACTTTAAGGTAAATTTGTGGACCAAATTTTTTGGCTTCTTTCAGTTATAATTATTGAAATTTAAAATTTACGCTTTCTGAATAAGAAGATTAGAGACAAACTTGAACATCGAACATTTCACATACAATGTTCGAAACAATTTAGAATTCTTTAAATAATTTTCTGATTAGTTTTGGCTTCGATATTTATATGTTCAAAATTTCCCGGGAGTCTCTACCGAATTTCCCGGGAATCGAGAGGTCCAAAAATGGTCGATTTCCCGGGATTTTTTTCCCGGGAATTCCCGCTCGTCACCCTCTAAGCAGTGGTGATGGGAAAGTGGATTTTTGTGGTGTTCTCTTTGTGCTATGTTCGTGTTCATGTTCGAGTCATGCATGCAGGGGGGGGTCATTGTGGTAATTAATATTATTGCTCGTCAGTATCGTGTGGGCAGCTGGGCCAGGAAGATGGTTTAATTGTTGTGTTCGTTTTGTAATGTATTTGTATTAAAATCTAGCATGGATTTTTGTGGTGATGGTATAGTTTTGGTGGTGGTGGTGTTAAAAAAAAACAAACGTTCAATTTACTAACATTGAGTCCAAAACCTCCCTACAAACATCTATACCACTAGGTGACGTAGAGATCTCTGCGCATTCTAGATAGATGTTTACTAACATACCTTCCAATCCCCGAGGTTAGCAAGGTACCGGCCAGGAGCCCCTTATCTTACTGGATAGTATTACACGCTCATCTAAAGAGGAAAACATGGTATCTCCCGTGTTGGAATATTGTAACCGGATGAGAGTCTAGTGCTATCATACGTTTAATTACAGTTAAACAGCAAGATAAGCGTTGTGCAGCCATCCGGAATTGTGCGACCTTTATTGCTAATGCTAATGCTATGCTTATGTTCATCGCTTCCAACCAGGGATGCCAGATACACAGATTTGTCTGTGTTTCACAGACATTTGAGCTCATGTCAGACATTTTTTGAGGTACACAGACTTTTTAAAAATTTCATTAAATTGTTATTTTGTTAAAATATCAATCGAAACTTATTTCGTTAGTCTTCAAATGCTTAAAAACACAATTTTTGATAGATTTCTATGACTGTAAATTGATTTATTTGAATTTTAGACAAAGACACAGACATACACAGACATTTTAAAAAATCATGTGGCATCCCTGCTTCCAACCTTTAATGTCCAAATGAGCCATTTTGCATCATTGGTTTCCATAAAAATTTGGGGGCCGTCAAAAGAAAAATCATATAACATTCGAAAATCTGTAATTCGAGATCGATTTGGTGTCTTCGAAAATGTAGGTGTAGGTGATGATTATTCAGAAGAAAAAAATAGTTACATTGAAAAAAATTTAATGTAACTTTTTATCACAAAAAGTAGATTTTTACAAACTTAAGCATAGTAATATGGTTTAAGCCCTTTTGAAATGTAAGTCGTTGTTTTAAAATTAAAAAAAAATGTTTTTCATGGTATTACGAAAATTTTACATAAGTCTACCTCCTTACATTAAATATCAATGGTATCCAAGAAAACATCGATTGAAAATTGTGGGTCAGTTGGGTAGAACCTAAAAAAATCAATTTTGTTAATTTTCATTTTTCAGCAACCAAGATCGAATCAAGGATTTCCAAAAAGCAAATTGTAGAGAATTTTCTCAGCTATTTCAGAGATGTACAATGATGAACACAAATTTTAAAAATTGAAAAAAGAGCTCTATTTCGAAAAAAATCTAAAGATGGCTATAATTGAACAACGGAGCACTAAAACAAAGCTTTTTTTCTGTTTGAGTATTAAGACACGGAATCCTGATTACAAGGACTATTGTATCGAAAACAAAACTTTACAATAGTAGTTAATGCAACAAGGTGCAAAAAATAGATTTTTTCAGCACGAGTCGTATTTTTTTTTCTATTCCAAAAAACACCCTTTGAGTGGAATTTGAAGTCAAATTTCTATGAGTTTACTGTTTAGTCCATTCACTGAAAAATCAAAACAATATAAAAAATATAACTTTTTAACACACGTGCTGAAAAATTAAACTTTTCAGCATCCATTTCAGTACTGAAAAGTAGAACTTTTCAACACTTGTGTCGAAAAGTATCAAGTTTCGAAACTTTTATTTTTCGTATAAGAAAGTAGGCATTTTCGTCATGCGAGAATGACAGGAAGAGTAACTAGGGGAAATCTACCCTTTCCAATCAAACACCTATCTTCGTCATATGGAAGGTTTGATGCTCGATTAAAGCTCCAAAAATACTATTTGGGCTATAAACTTACCAGCAACAGCACCGCCTCGAGTAAGCACGCAAATGTATGCCACTTACTGGCCAAAAAGATCACATTGAATGCACTTTTGATCATAATTTGTATTTTGCGAGACCACTTCTCATCATTTTGTTGGCACACACAGTGACACACGGGAGAAAACCTCAAACGTTTAATGAATATCGCCAAAATTAACTTTTCAGTTTCGCATACTTTCTCACAGCGCTTTCGATACAAAACTGCCTCCAACTTTCGGCAACGTGATCTTTTGCACATTAGTTGGTCACTCACTTGAAAAATAATCCCGAAAAATTGAAATAATTAGCAAGCGCCATCAAAAAAACAAACGCGCCAAGTCGTTTGACGTTTCAATTTTCACTTTGCATTCCAATCGAAGGCTGAAGAAAACCGAGCGAGAGACGAAGGCAAAAAAGAACAAAGGCTGGCCGTCAACACCACCAGCAGCACAGCCAGCGATGCCAGGAAACTTTCCCTATAAATGCCACTTTTCGTGAGTGTTCGTTTGAACTGTCAGCGCAAATGGCAACACTCGACAGAGTGTTGGAAGAATAAAGAACTAAGCCGATATTAGAAAAATGGGCGTGGCCCAATGCATTCGCCTCAATTAGAATACCCTTGGGAATTTTTTTTTGTTAAATGCTTGGTAAAGAAATAGAATAACTTTTAGTGAAAGTGAAAATAAACAGAAATGTTCACAAAAATTTGCTCTACTCGTTGGTGTACTTGGTTTTAGTAAAATTCAAGGGAGACTCTAGATTATCCAGCATCATTCAAACACGACCGCTTATTAGGATTAAAATGGGTAGATTTCCCCTAGTTTCACAACGGAATTGCAAAAAAAGTTTTTTTAGTTTTACATTTCAAATGTTTATTTTTGGGCATTTTGTTTCTCAAAAATTATAACCAATTACAAAACTTCCGTCATACCCTGTAGCTCAAAAGTTGGCACTTTTTGGTATGAAAAGTCCGAATCACAATCAAAAACTTTTTCGGGTACACTAATTCGATAAAAAATTCCCTTTTTGAGAGACAGATTTTCGATTGTTTTCAATTTGTATGGAGACTTTTATGACAAAAACAATGATGCAAATGACTTATTTGGATATAAGGTAATAAAATGAAAGAGAACTGCTCAGAAATATAAAAAAAAATCACTGAGAAAAAGAGATTGTAGAGTTGCCCTCCTCTCATGCAAAATATCAACTCTCAAAACAAGTTTCGAGTTTTCCTAAAGTTTAAATTACAATCTCATGAAGTATTTAATAATTTTTGTGAGTTTAGCATTCAAATCAGGGGTGCCCAACCTTTTTGGGGCTGAGGACATGATCATGTTTGAAAACATAAAAAGCAAATTAATAAAATAATGTTGCAGAAAAGATTAAATAAATCAAGATATTTATAATGAAAGCTTTAAAAACATTGTTTTTGGTTTGACAGCACTGAATGAAATGACCAAATAAGTATTCGGGCTATACTACGATGTATCTTTATAATCATTTGTGCTCAGAAAAGCATTTTATTTTGTTTATAAGGCACTTTTACAGATTTTTTTTGGTTTGTGAGGTAATTTGAAAAAAATTATAAAATTAGAAAATTTGGTTTTAAATTTGTTGATGTTCAAATATTGATAAAAATAATTATGGTTAAAATCATTAACATAATCCACCTAAGTGGTTTGGTTGATGACTTCCTCACAACTTGACTAAAAACTGATCTGGAAATACTTATCATCTGAATTATTCATTATTTGGAAAGTATAGAGCAATTCCAGCTCAAATCAGGAATTTTTCTGCTACTTTTGTACCCGACCCTCTCCGATTTCAATGAAACTTTGTAGACATGTTATCCTAGGTTATATAAGCCATTTTTGTGTATATGGAGCCAGTAGTACTCGAAAATAACATTTGAGAAGGGCGTAAGGTATTTAAATATTTTTGTAATTTGTTATTTAAAAATTACTATATCTCGAAGCCGTTGCGTCATATCAAAAAGTGGTCTAAGACAAACTTGTAGGAAATTGGACGAGCTTTCTGAAAAAATACACTGAAACAAAAATACACGCCAATTCTATGAGATTTTTTTATTTTTAAGTCTAAAACTTAAATTCAAAGGTGATGTCACGATTTTTTTTTCGTTCAAAATTTTTGAAGAAATAGCCTAAAATATAACCAAAAGACTGACAAAAATGCAGGATGGTATGTCTCTCCTAGAAAAAAATACAAAAATCATTTACTAAAACTGTTTTTTTGCAAAGTGGTCTAAACGTCAAAATTTTGGAAAACCGGTAATGGAAATTGATTCTCCAGACAATTTTACATAAAAGTCTTTATATTGACCATTGTCCTGTGTCCAATCCTTGGGAAGATACAGCGGTTTTAGAAATGAAAATGTTGAAAAAAACGGTTATTTTGTGGTTTTTGGCAATTTCTATATGACAGACTTGGTTTTACAGTCTCGTAAATATTTTTACCGGAAAGCTCGTCCAATTTCCCATAAGTTTGCCTTTGACAGCATTTCAATTGGATGTAAGAGCTTACAGATATAAGCTTAATTACAATGCTTATAACTGAAAATAGAATAAATACCTTACGGATTATAGCACTACCTCAATGAGATAGGCATAAAGGTAAGTTTGACATTGTGGCACGTGAGGAAAAGGGAATGAGCCTAAAATTTTAAATTTTGTGTTAAGTAAAATTATAAAGAAGTTTTCCATTAAACCTCTATTAAAGACACAGTATTATTGCAAAAAAGCTGATGCATATTGTTACATATAACCATAAATCTGAACATCTGTTCGCCAGAAAGAGCAATCGAGTTTGAAGACGAGCTCTCCTCAGCAGACTCACTTGCGGTTACCATTTCCGACAAGGACGATTTCGGCACAACCACGCCACAAGACACAAATCTTGTCAGCTCGACCACAGTGTGTCCACAAACGGGTCCAAACCCCCCTCTGAAATGTCGTCATCGTGCGCAGAAGCTGAGCTAAAAACCGGAAGGCGGCAGCAAAAACAAGACCGGAAATGGACCCGTCCAGTGCAGCAAACTGCTCTCTCTTCTTGCGCGCTATTTAAGAGCATTATCATGTTTTGTGACCGGAAAGCCGTTCTCCACAAGACGTATGTGCGTTTCGAGTGGTTGCAGTTAATTTATCACTAACCTAAATTTCTCTTATTTTTTGGTCATTTTTCCAGCCAAAAATTCAGTGTTCAAACGTCGTCGCTTTTCAACCCTTTTTTTCATGACCAATTGCGATTACTAAATGGAATTTGCAATACTTAATCGAAACCAACAATCGAGCAGATTGTACTCAAAGTCGTCCACTAACGATTTATTTTTCCAAACCACACTCAACCATAACATTTGCAATGAAAAAGTGTCCTCAAAAATCTACTCGATTGACCAAACACCAATTATGCATTTGGATTTCTAGCATTTAACGTTTTTAACCCTCTAAGAACGAGTACATTTTTCACATGAAAAACAAAACTTTTCGAGATAGAACGACATCATAATGAAGTTTTCCCAGAAACTTTTTTGATCTTTTTAAATTAAAATTCGTTTCACACAGAAATATTTGCCTTCTACCCCGAGGGTTACAAAGCAAAAAAAAAAACCTCTCACTCGAAAAAAATCCCCAAAGAGTCCTCGATGAAGCACATACTTGGGTGGTCGAAATTAAATCCGTTCGTGTAAGAGCTCTGCACCAGCAGCATCGATGCTCGCTTGTGGACTTTGCTTCCGATTAAGGGTCGACTTTTAATGAGAACTCGTTGGGGAGAGAAAAAAAAAACCCAACCATCGATCGTCAAGCCCCTCGTCGGTACTTGGAGGTCCTCCAAGCAATGCCATCGGAGAGGTTCTTCTAACGAGCGAAATTGAAGTGACCTAAACGTGTGAGTTGTCAAAATTAGAAAAAAAGGCGTTTTTTGAGTCGTTTTAAAAAAAACAGTTTTAAAGATAATCGTTGTTTTGCGCAAAATTTGGTGAACCTTCCTCGAGAACCAGTATAAATAATTTTAAGCACCTTAAAATGAGTTTAAATATTAGTTCGACGTGATCGTGATATCTTGTCGCAAGTCGTTTTTTGACGTTCAAGGAAAAACGTTTTTTAATGTTCGAATTTGAATATAAACAAAAATAAGAGCACGCAATGTAAACAATAACATACACGTTCCGTTTGGCTGACCATACTGTGCATTGTCAAGAAAATTATTTGCCGGAGTCTCGAGCTATAATTAAAATATTTACAGAAGTTGGGCATGTGCGTGTGTCAAACGCGTTTTGATTGAAATGCCTTTGGCCAGTTGTCGCACTTACAGCAATTATCAGGGTGTGTGAAGATAGAACGATTTTTCCGGTTTTTGTTGAACATCTCGGGATTGGAATCGAAATTTGGGGATTTGTGAAGGTCAAAAGGTGAGGCTTTGAAAACTGCACGAAATTGCGTCCTCAACTTAATTTTCCCCAACATTGACGTGCGACAATATAGTACGAACACGACGAGTTAAGCAATTCTCTATGAAATAAGCCTTTTTTTTTAATTTTAATATTTTTATTTGCTATCTGGTACCTTACGTATGCTCAAAGCAGCCGTTTTGAATCATCTGATTGTCCGTATAATTTGCCAAACAAATTTGGCAGCTGTCCAATGACAGTGCGCATCCGAAACTGGTACGTGTAAATTCTAAAATCTGTATCTTTTGAATGATTTTTTGATCAATTTTATCGAAAATACTTGACCAAGTTTAGTTTTTTTGAGAAAAATATTAGTTTTCAAATAAAACCTTATGTTAATCTTAGCGAATTACTCAGTTCATCGAATTTAAAAGCGATTAGCATTTTAGAAAATAACATTAAAGGACCCTTGAAACAACTGAGCACATCCCTGAGGTTGCATTCAATATTTAATTTTGACTGAACTTTGCACAGAAAGTCCAACAAACTATCATATATAACAACAAAGCTCACTTCTGGAGAGCAATTCTCTACGAAATCGGTCTTTTTTCTTAAATTTTAATTTTGAATTTTTTAATCCGACTGAAACTTTTTTGGCGCCTTCGATATGCCCAAAAAAGCCATTTTGCATCATTAGTTTGTCCATATAATTTTCCATAAAAATTTGGCAGCTGGCCTTACAAAAATTATGTATGAAAATTCAAAAATCTGTATCTTTTGAAGGAATTTTTTCATCGATTTTTTGTCTTCGGCAAAGTTGTAGTTGTTAACATTGAAAATCGGACCATTATTTGCAGAGATATTGACATTAGAAAATGGTGTGTTGTTTGGGTGAGACTTAGAAAACATCAATTTTCCTGTTTTATAACCTTTGCATGGCAATATCTTAGCATTTAAGGGTCGTATCAACAAAGTTCAAAAAAGCAAAATATAGAGAATTTTCTCAGCTTTTCAATAATATTTTTTTCAAAAGTAAGCAAACATGTGCACATATTTAAAAAAATGAAAAACTGCGACTATTTTCAAAAAAGTCACTTAAATATGGATTTAACTTGAAAACGGTGCACTTTATCAAAATTTAAATGAAGTACTTTTTAATTTACATAAAAAAAAAATGAAGTTGAAAATTGTTTGCGACCAATTTTTCGATTTTTTGAAAAAATCAGTATTGATTCAAAAAATCATAACTCGCTCAAAGATTTTTTGCACAACCTGGACATTTCTGAAAAGTTGGCATTTTATTTCCTCTAAAACATGTATAAAAAAATAAAAATAGTGTTTTTTTGCAAATCAAGTTTTAGCGATAAAAAGTTTAATGAAAAATCACCAAATTTTTTTTTACCGTGTATCATTCTTTCCAGTGTAGTCCGAATCCATACCTACAACTTTGCCGAAGACACCAAATCGATCAGAAAATTCCTTCAAAAGATACAGATTTTTGAATTTTCATACATCATTTTTGTATGGCCAGCTGCCAAATTTGTATGGAAAATTATATAGACAAACTAATGATGCAAAATGGCTTCTTTGGGCATACCGAAGGCGCCAAAAAAGTTTCAGTCGGATTAAAAAATACAAAAAAAAATCAAATGACCGAAATCTGAGAGAACTACTGTGGAGTTTTTTTATTTATTTATTTTTTTTTTGAAAAGGTCCAATAAACCAAATTTTCATTTTTTGCTTTTTGGATGTTTTTGAAACCACCTAGAGTCAGGGATATTAAAAACACTCAAAAAGCAAAAACTGAAAATTTAGGTTATTGAACCTTTTCAAAAAAAAACTCCAGACTTCCTCAACTTCAGAACGAAATAACTAGACAATTAGGTGCCTTCACTAAAATCGTAGGTCTAGGAGTATTTCAGTGCACTTAGCAACACATGAAATGGGTTGCAGAAATTCGTTTTAAAATTATTTTTTTTTAAATAATTTTGGTCACAAAAAGCTATTTTTAAACTTTTAAACAAGCATGTAAAATTGATAAATGCAGTTTGAAAGTTAATTTTCTTACCTCTTCTTTGAAAAATCTTAATTGAGCAAGCATGATCATGACTTTTACAGTTTACAAAAGCCCAAATCAGCATGCTTAAGTTTAAATGTTTATTCAATAAAAGACATACGACAGAATATCACGAACTTATGATGCAAAAAAGCTTCTCTCGTAGCGAAAGTTTAAATAAAATAACACTGAGCACAGTGTTGACAACCTTCTATTATAGGCAAAAAGTTTTGTGTTCCATTTATCCCTGAAGGTCCAAATCCACCACAACCGTTGATGAACTATTCCCAGCTTTCCCTCGAGGGGACATCAGCAGCAGCCGCCTTCGGCAACGAATCGCGATCCCCGAAACATGACTGCAAACAAGCGTTCCAAAGACCCCCACCACCTCACTCGCTGACTGATGGTAACGAGCAGCAGCAGCAGCAGGAGTAGTTTGCACTTCAACTGTGTAGTGCAGCCTGCATACCTTCCAGGCGCAGAACCAGTCTCGAGGCCGGCGAAGAGAGAGGGGGGAGGGACTTTATGGATAACGACAACCCGAGCGCCCTTTTGCAGTTGAGAGAGAGAGTTGGAAAGAGAGAACGATTTCGAGAGGGGCGCAAAAAATGCAATTTATTTGAAATTATTAACGGGTCAAAGCGTAATGCAATTCATACATATAAATTTTAGCGTGTATGTTGGAGCAGCAGGGGTTGTGCGAGGGCAAAAAGTCCTGTTTTCTCTCCATTTGTTGGCGAAAGTAAGGCTCGGGATTAGGGGGAAGGTATGCTGGGGAAGGGGCAGCTGGAATACGTGTGCCACGTGAAATTGCAATCCTCCGATTGAAGGAGACGATGAAATTTGGCACATTCTAGTCAACTGTGCGCCAAATGGGTTCAGTGCACTGTGATAAATATTACAAAAAATCAGTCATCGTGACTAATTTTGGCATTTAAGTTGAACTAATGTTTTTCTTAAGTATTATTCAAGATAATTTCTTCAAAACATTTTTTAAAGTGTCCCACCATTTTCTGATTGCTAGTGACCATCTTCCGGTGCCGCTACCGCTGCACTTTCGGCCACTTTCGGAGCACAGCTCTTTCTGCGCCCAGCATCGCAACTTCGAAGTCCTAGAGACTACACCCGGAAATCATCTCGGTCCAGTTGTGTCGCCACGTGCGTTACACTAATCCAAATTTATGCCTGCTTGTTGAGATAACGCTGAACAACTTTGTTGAAGATCACAAATCGATTAGAAGTTACAGATTTTCTGGGCATTTTTTCGAAGTCAAAAAAAAATCCAAAAAATTATAGCAATATTATGTCTCATTTTGTTAACTTTTGACGTATTTTTTTCTTCTTCAATCCAAAACCGATTTGAACAAGATATAAAATTTGATTATCTAGGGTTTTCGTTAAGGCCAGTGAATATTCACGATCTCGGAAGCCGCATAATACGTAAAATGTGGTAAATACCGTGAAATGCTCGAATTTTTAAATATTCTTCTGACAAATGGCTCCTCAGTGAGTATAAACTTTGAATTTTTAACCAAGCACTCCACAAGAATTTCAACTGGAATTTTATTAGGATTTGTACACGAAGATGCATGGCAAATTTAGAACCCATTTTTGAAAATAATGTTATATACACCCAACTGGCAGTCGCATGATTGTGATGCATGGCGGCATGAAAGTATATCAGAATCTGCATGAAATCTGTCCTCATGCATTTTTTGCGATATAGGAGTATGACATTTTTGCCCGTTACCGACAATTATCGACATTACCGACGGCTTTTTGGTTGTATTTCACAAAAAAACACTTAGCAGAACGAGGATTGAACCACCAACTTCTTGGTTATTGATCCGACACGCTACCGCGCCATGGACGCTTGATGAAAAGTGAGTGAAAGAGCACCAACATATGCTTCTCTTTGGAGTGTTGCTCGGGGACGGGCCAGCTTTATATGTGTTGGTGAGAACTGCAGATCGCTGAAATTATTACACACGGGCAAAAATGATCTATGGGCTTGCTGCAAAAAATGTTATAAAATATGACATTTTCTGCAACAAATCCAATGTTGCATATTTTGAGATATATTTTTCCTTTGGGTGTAGCAATTCCCCACGAAAACAGCATGGAAAAAAACAAAAGTCCTCGGATCGGGCTCAAAATTTTTCTAGGGGTTCCCTGGTCAAAATAATTAGACCCGTATTTTTTTGTTTGGCCATTAGGGTGACCTACGGCGTGTTAGGGTGGTCTGAAAAATGGCCATTTTCGTCGATTTTCGCAAAAACCACTTTTTCGAAAAATCATAACTCCTCGCCATTTTTTAAATTGTCTTAAACGCAAATGAAAGGATATAAGCTGGCCTTTCAAATAAAAATAGTAACAAGTTTCAAAAATCTAGCCTAACATATGAAAAGGGCGTATGAATCTTTAAAATGCCGTTTTGACGGTGTCTGGACCAAAGAGCCTATGTTTGGAAATATTTTTATCGGATTCCCCGGACATTTTTACGTAATATACCAATAAATGGGAGGAGTTTATCAACAGGTTTCCGAGATATGATTTTTTGAAAATAAAATCCGTGTTTTTTGACGCGCCGCGCTCAAAAACCGGAGAATGACGAATTTGGCAAAAAATCAACTTTTTTCACTAAAACTGCAATAACTTAAAAATTTCAGCGATGGCCTATAGATGTTTGGGTACAAACATTTTCGTAATTAAAAGACGCAACTTTTGGTATCCAGACATGTATAGCTCATCGCTGAAATTTTGAAGTTATCGCAGTTTTAGTGAAAAAAGTTGATTTTTTGCCAAATACGTCATTCTCCGGGTTTTGCGCATGGCGTGTCAAAAAACACGGATTTTATTTTCAAAAAATCATATCTCGGAATCCTGTTAATGAACTCCTCCCATTTTTTAGTATTTTATGTAAAAATGTCCGGGGAATCCAATACAAATATTTCCAGACACAGGCTTTTTGGTCCAGACACCGTTAAAACGGCATTTTAAAGATTCATACGCCCTTTTCATATGTTAGGCTAGATTTTTGAAAGTTGTTACTATTTTTCTTTGAAAGGCCAACCTATATCCTTTCATTTGCGTTTAAGGTAAAGCCGTTGATCATTTTCGAAGAAAATTGATCACCACTTTAAAATATTCTGTATAAATTTCAATTCAACGAATATCTGCACCAAAATGAATCAGCAAGTGCAGGTTGTTGCCTTCTTGAAGCCACTGAAGAAATTTTTGCTCTAAATCAAATGTGTTTCAAAATTTATATAATTTTGTGTAACAATCATTGACGCCCAAGTTCGCAATCATTCATTAATGACGATTTCCATAACTTTACAAAGAATGGGATAATCGTTACCAAAAGGAATCAGCATGTGTAGGGCACTATTCTAAACAACTTGTTGAAGGATTTTTGTTAAAATATTGAAAACGACGCAAAATTTATATCTTTGAACGAAAAATCATGACAATGATGGAAGTCTTCACGTTAAGACAATTGAAATCGGTTAAAATGGCGAGGAGTTATGATTTTTCGAAAAAAGTGGTTTTTGCGAAAATCGACGAAAATGGCCATTTTCAGACCACCCTAACACGCCGTAGGTCACCCTAATGGCCAAACAAAAAAATACGGGTCTAATAATTTTGGCAAGGGAACCCCCAGAAAAATTTTGAGCCCGATCCGAGGACTTTTGTTTTTTTCCATGCTGTTTTCGTGGGGAATTGCTGTATAAACAAAAATAAAAAAAAATCAAACCATCCACATTAACGACCTATATACCGGGACCGGCCCGTGGCTTAATGGCTACGGCTCCCGCCTCATAAGCGGAAGGTTCCGGATTCGATTCCCGACCGGTCTCCTTGAAATTATTCAACTATAATTGAACTTTGAATATGAACAAAAAACGCATGGAATCAGGAGGGATTCGAACTTCACACCTTTGGATTGGTAGTCAGATGCTCTAGCCACTCGGCCACCGAGGGGTTGACACCCCTTGAGTGAATTAATCCGTGGTGGTGAAATAATGTCACAAGGTCATTTACTATATAATACAACAATCCCTTTCCCAACGATTCCTCTACACACACTACACACACCATATTCTATAAATAACTCGAAGTGGTTGGTACGGTATGTCCTCACTTCTTCTTCTTCCCCTGATGATACCATGAAATGTGGGTTCCGTTCATAGAATCTGTCTCTTGCGGTTAATGCAACGCAGTAGGCCGGGTCGCTTTAGTGAGTGTAATGTAACTACATTTCGAGGGTTCTCGATAGTACTGCAATCATTAATAATGACAAGAAAGAACTTGAGGTTTAACCTAACCATAAGTTCTTCCCGGATGCTTTCTTCGGACTGGCTGCGCTTGTGTTCGATTAGATTAGATTAGATTAGAAACCATCCACATTAACGACCCCCGGGTCTTTTGTGGTCTCTATTGCAAGTTTCTGCTCGAACCTAGGAGTCCGAAGGCTTGAATGGGGAGAGCACCCAAACCTCTTTCTACTCTAAGGAACCTTCCACCCCAGTGTTTGAACTGACGACCTTTGGATTGCGAGTCCAACCGCCGACAGCGATTCCACCGGAGTATGCTTGGTTTGGTGTGTTGTTTGTACTTATGGTATGGAGACGACTCCTACACCTGGAATTACTTAACGGCCTAACAACCAAGGCCGGGACAGTGTTGTTTAAATACATAATTTTGTTTTAAACTTTAACAGTAATTTTGCTGTTTTAAATTTTAAATAAAGCACCAATAAAATTACGAACCTGGAGTTTTTGTTGATTGAGACACCTACAAATCATAAATTGCCCATAACTGTGCAAGATCCAATCAAATCAGAAATCAATCCAATCAAATTGCAGTGTTCAGAGGAACTCTTCAGTAAGTTCCAAGAAATTTGACTAAGCCAATTGAATTTCAGCAAAATTGATAAATTCTGCAACATCGATGTCTTTGGTGGTATTGGTTTGGATTTTTGGAGTGATTCATCTCTAAATTTTTAAAGCTGTCTATCTTTACAGAATTTTTTAGTATGTATTCTAGAAATATTGAGCATTTCTTAGTCAAAGTAAGTAGAGCAACTCTCTACGAAATCGGCCGATTTCGACCATTTTTATTTTTTGTATTTTTTGATTTGACTCAAACTTTGTGGGGGCCTTCCCTATGACCAAATAAGCTTTTTTGTGTCATTGGTTCACCCATACAAGTCTCCATACAATTTTGGCTGCTGTCCGTACAAAAATGGTATGTAAATATTCAAACAGCTGTAACTTTTGAGTAAATTTTCTGATCAATTTGGTGTCTTCGGCAAAGTTGTAGGTATTGTTGAGGACAATTGAGAAAAAAATAGGAACACGGAAAAAAAATTAATGTTAAAATATGAAACATTCGTGAAATTTTCCGATCTTTTCGAAAAAAATATTTTGAAAAAAAAATAAATCAAGACTGACATTTTAAATGGGCGTAATATTCATTGTTTGGCCCTTTTAAAATGTTAGTCTTGATTTATTTATTTTCAAAATATTTTTTTCGAAAAGATCGGAAAATTTTACTCATGTTTCATGTATTAACATTGAAAATCGGACCATTAGTTGCTGAGATATCGACATTAGAAAATGGTGGGTTGGTTTGGTGGGACTTAGAAAACTTCAATTTTCGTGTTTCTTTTTCTTAAAGCGGCTGTATCTCAGCAACCCGAGGTCCAATCTTCAATGTCTCTTAGACAATTTTATAGCAAATTTTCAGAACTTTTCAAAAAAAATATTTTTAGAAATGGTCGCTCATGGTCACTATTTTTAAAAAATGAAAAACTGCACATATTTTGCTAAAATCAAACTTTCGGTGGCTATATCTTGAAAACGAAGCCCTTTATCAAAAAAATTGTAGAGTAGTTTTCGATTGCAAATTCAATTTTGTATTAAAAAATAACTTCAAATTTGTTTTTGCATGAAATTTGGATTGTTTTTCCAAAAATCACTATTTTTCAAAAAATTTACAACTTGGCGGCAGATTTTTTGACCATGTTTCTCGATAGCTCAAAAGTTGCGGATTTTAGTCCCCTAAAACATATCAAAAAATCTCGAAAATCAAAAAATACGTATTTTGGGAAATTGAGTTTTAGTGAAAAAAAAGTTGATAAAAAAATCTGCAATTTTTTTTCCGTGTACCTATTTTTTTCTCAATTGTCCTCAACAATACCTACAACTTTGCCGAAGACACCAAATTGATCAGAAAATTCACTCAAAAGTTACAGCTGTTTGAATATTTACATACCATTTTTGTATGGACAGCAGCCAAAATTGTATGGAGACTTGTATGGGTGAACCAATGACACAAAATAGCTTTTTTGGTCACAGGGAAGGCCCCCACAAAGTTTGAGCCAAATAAAAAAATACAAATAAAATCCATTTCCGGTTTTGGTAGAGAATTGCTCAGTAGTACTTTCCCGAAGTTAGTAGACTGTTCAAAATGGTAGTTAATGGTTAGTGAATTTGTTCAAAATGGATTTTTAGTACTAAACTAATTTCCATACAAATTGCAATCACTTTGCGCAAAGAAGGGACAATCCAAATCATTCCCAAATTTTCAAAAGTTTATCCAAAAGAGAGAAAAAACATTTTGTCCTGGAAAAAACGGTACATTTTTAAGGGTGCACAGCAACCAAAGAGGTTTGTTTTTCAAATTTGTTAAACTCACGACCAATCCCGGCAGCAATCTGATTTCAAAAATAGCCAAACTTTGTAGTAAACGATTTGATAAATTTGGAGAATGAATATAAAAATCACCGGTAACAACTATAGTATAACTACATTTTGTAGCACTAGATTCTGGTTTATGTGCACCGTTAAAGGAGAAATTTAGCTGTGAAACGCAAATTCACAATATCTTAAATTGAAATATAAGATTCTTCAATCAAAATCCATTCAATGTGCATTCTTCGACAAATTTGATCTACGAATCATCGAGATCACAAGTTGAAGTTTCCCAATCTTAACGACCCTGAGCTCTCAAGGCTATAACCTGGACCAGTCTAGCGTCCGCGAACCATTCCAATTCCGGCACACACTCTTCACCTTTCTGTTCTTTTTTTTTCTCTTTTTTCTGTTCACCAACCAATCCAAAAAGTGTCTTCTGTCCACCGACGACGACGACGACGACAACGGTCACATCTGGTCCGTCTGATCTGTGGGGAATGGTGATAGCTCGCAGCTCTAGCCAGGGTATTGCCGAAATGTGTAAACATTCGAGGAAGACCATTAAATTTTTACTGCATTCCCCGGGCTAGGATGGGGGTCCCACTTTTGGCACTCTCCCACCCACGCCACTGCTAGAGAGAGGGGGTCATTGGAGATTCATTTCGGGTTCTGCCGGCTGCAGATTGAAAAGTTTTTTGGAGAGAACCAATCATGGGGGCCCCCTTCCAAAAAAGAGAACCCCGAGAAAGCTCGAAAATTTAGTGAAATTGATTTCTGGGATAAGCACCTCCGACGCCACTCTACCGCTGGCGGGTCCGGGCATCTCCGAAAGATGAGTTTGGTGAGTGAGTCTAGCGATATCCTTAAGGACGCACACAGTTAGTTCAAGCACTCTGGCAAAGTCAATATTTGGAGTGGAGGAGGGGTGCGCGGGGTAGAGTTTCATATCAAATTGGCTATCTCACTTTCACCAGATTTGACCAGCTGAGCAATTCTTCGCAGAACCATTTTGAATTTTTTCTTATCTTTATAAAAAAAAACCTAAACGCTATCAAAATTCACAAATTTTGCTTTAACTCTGATAAGGTCTGATAAGTTGTCTTACCTCTTATTATAAATTTCGTTTTTAGACAGTTTCCTTACTTTCACGAGAACACCCCAACCGTCGAAAAAAGTGCACCGTGAGAATGAGACACTGAACGCGATCGAGATGGGTGCCATTTTCCAGCGATTTCCAATTTTTCTGATGGCTTCAGTCGTTACAATAAATCCCATTTTGGAAATTGCTCGCTCCCATTTGCCAGACTATTGCTGCCAATTCTCACCCTACCACCCACCCAAGCTGGAGTCAGATATCGAGGCACGGGTTCCAGGATGAGGAGCACTTCCAGCGAGCCACCATCGCCAAGATTGATTGAGTTGTAATGGTTCCGATTCGAGTTTGGAACGGGTTCTAGGTGTGGGTGTCAGTTTTGATAACTGTTGTACAGGGACGGTGTGTCTTTTTGGGAATCTTGATGAAAAAGAATAGAAAAAAATCAGTTATTTGTTTTGTAAACCTGATTACCTTCGTAACTTCACCGGGTAATTTAGTCAAGTTGCAATTTTGTTAAGATTCGCGGATATTTGAATTTATAAAAATAAAATATTGGAAATAAACTATTCTGCATAAAAGTCTGCCTCAAAAACAAAACTAACTGCATTTTTATCTGAAATTTTATGTCATGAAATCGAATTTTATTTTTAAATTAGGAATAGGTTTTAATCAATAAATGATAAATTTACTAGAAAAAAAAATTAATCTCTTTTTATCATAATTTATTAAACAAATGTGTTTCTCAAGTGGGAGTGACAAAATATTCAGTATATTGTAGAAATTTGACAACCATTTACATTTCCCTTAAATAAAGGCAGAAAAACTCGAAAAAATGATTTTAAACACAACCGTTCACATCTCAAATTGTCACCAAAGGCAAATCGGGAACTAATGGCAAAATTTTGTATAATATGTTTGTATTTTTTATTAGTAACACAAAGTCAAAGAATAATTAAATTAGTACATCGACTTACAAATTGTTAGCTTAAATTCAAGTTGAGCTCCCAAGCAACACACTTTGTCAGATAAACGTATTTCCTAACTGGTTGTATAACCAATCCGCCTCGTTATCACAACTTGTTCTACAACTCCAGTGAACTGGAAAAAGCGCACTTTTTTTGTTGTATAACTTGCCAGAAAAAGATGCAAGTTATCAGAATAAGTTGTACAAATGTATTTGACAACACTGTGCCATCTAACAAGAGATTCAACGAAAAAAGAGGGCGTGGCTTACGGCTGTGCTGTCAAATCAAAGCGCACACTGGAAAGGAAAGTTAGATTGAAAACAGCTATCAAACCGTCGACTAACTTACATGTAAACAAACGATTCTTAATACAATTTCAATCAACGACGAAGCTAATAAAAGAAGTACGCTTGTTTCTGCTTTAAAATAATTGAATTTTAAAAAAGAAAAACAATCATGGCGCGCGATGATTAGTGTGAAATTCCCTGCATGGCGAACTTTAAGATTTTCCTTTTTTGATGAACTTCCTCTGTCCCAAGATTCGATCTGATGACTTCGACGATTTGTTGTTATCTCCACGGCAGGTCCAGGCGCGCTTCCACATCTCTCCACGGGGCTTCATAGTAAACAAGCTGGCCCAAGCGTCAATAAGAAGGCTGCTGTCTGTTTTGTTAGCTAAAGAACTTAACTCCAACGAAGGCTGTCATTGGAATTGAAGTTATATAAGTTTGTTTCAAGTCAGTTTTTATAACTCCACTATATAACTTTGTTATAACAAACCGTTTCAACTGTCATTTCGATTACCGTACCACGGAGTAATATTGAAAATCGGTATGATTTTGATTTGTTGTTTTCTCTATCATAAACTCTATAAGCTGATAATTTTTGTAGCTTTTACCAGCGATATGTTTACAAATGAATCGGTCAACAATCAAAACTATTGCAATCTTCAATACATAAGCATTTTTGAAACTCTAAATTCCTCATGTACAAATTTACGCCACCTAACAACACGCCTAGTTGAATATGCATGTTGAGCATCAGTTATATAATCTATTCTCCGATAACATTTGTGTATCAAAGCGAGAAAACCCAATGTTATTTATAGAATGGTTGGCCACGCCCAATTTTCAGAAGATGCCGGTACATGACTATGTTAGATAAGCAGTGAAACAAACAGTGCAATATTGTTTTTATTCATCAAACTGTTTTCGAGTAAAACATTGCAGATGAGGGAACAGCATCTTGGCATATCAGCACTTTGACGTTCAATTGCAGCTCATAAAAGTGTTTTCAAGTGAAATAAAGTGATAAATAGCTCAATAGGAAGTGAGCAAGCAAGTTTTTATCAAAAGTGTTCCAAAATAAATTGTTTAAATAGTGAAAATCATCAAATTGGATGGAGTTAGGAGCAAATGCTTACCCTCTCAAACATGTGAAAATATTCCCTATGTTGTGTGTTAAAGTTGGAAAAGAGTGAAGTTGACTGTGTTTTAACACTTGTGTGGCACAAATCTCAAGAGTTACATAAGTCAGTTATACAAGTAATGAAACAAACTGTTATTTAACTAACGTTGATTTTTTCCTCGTATGTTGATCAAAAACAGCTGTCTAACTATTATTCAACAGACGACAAGTTATGAGTGCTACTTGGGCTACTTTTACCAGCGAATATGTTTTTTATAAGAACCTACATTTTTATGAAGCAAAATACCCTGAAAAATAAATATTTTTAGAACATCTCAAACTTTGGAAAATAGAAAAATTGAATTGAACTCCAACACACTTCCCTTCGCTTGGAGACGGTGGTTTAAGCGGATTGCATACTCGATTTCGTCATGTTTATGCGATGATTATCTGAACCCAAGTTGCCTAGGAATTGATAATTTGGAGTGCAACCAATACCACATGAACCAGATTCTCAACACCACACAGCTAAAAAAGTAGTAATCCAGCTGCGTGTAAAAGGCCTGGGTGTAAAATAAATATTGCATTATTTTATGCAATGTTATGTGATTTAACACCCCGAAATATGTAGCCCATCAGTATGGGAAACCTACTTGACCGAAATGTCAAGTTGATATATGCGTTTATCCTTACAACTTTTCATCGGTCTGATGGCCGAGTGGACTAAGGCGCCAGTTCTTGGTGCTGGGTTTGAATCCCGTCGGTTGCAACTTTTTTTTTGTATTTGCAAAAATTGTACATGCTGTGTGTAATATTAAGTGTTTATTTTGACGAAGGTGATGTGCATGCTTTTGCATGCGATTTTACCATCGGATTTTTTGCTGTGCATGACAGCCGTCCATTGCCGTCCGCTCCCATCTCCCAAGGTTAGTGGATTTGGAAGACGGAAAGCGTTGATTCTCCTCTTTTTAAATAGGATATGGGAAAATCTCCACGGTACCCTTAAGTTAGTTACGCTTGGAGTAGGAGATTTTTGGGAAGGGGACAGGTCTAAGGAGCCACCTCATGATAGCTGATAAAAACGCAGTAAAAGTTTTATCATATTCGTGTTCCTGAGACAATTTCACATTAGAAACATGCATAAAAATGTTTATTTTCATCCATTTTAACCATTTAAAAAATGAAAGTTAAAAAAAAATCTTCGATTCACATTTATTGAAAATCAAGTTCGTTTCCAAGGATACTAGATGACACCAGAAAAAAGCAGCTTCTTAATTTTTTTAACTTTCATTTTTTAAAGGGTTAAAATGGATGAAAATAAACAATTTTATGCATGCTCCGGGCAGACGGTAATAACATAATTCATGCCATTTCAATAACAAATACTGTTAAAATAACAGAAAATGTTATGGAATCTTCTTGAAAAATATTTTTTTGCATAAGAGTTTAATAACATTTTATGTTATAATAACAAAATTTGTTATTGGTCTGATATTGAATGAAAGCCAAAACAACTTGGGAATAACATTTTTTGTTATGGAATAATAACTCCAAATGTTATTGGGATGATCGGATTAGTTGTTAAAATAACAAAAAATAATAACAAAGATTTGTTCGAAGAATAACTAAAAATGTTATTAGTCTGTTATTACAATAACAGTCCAATAACAAAAAACGTTACTTAATCCACCGATGGTGGTTGGAGCCTTCCTCACAATTATGTACATATTTTATTCCTGTAGTAAGAATGTCCAACCTACTATTTATTTAAGTAAACTTCTTACAACATATCTACATGGAATATGGGGTCTAGAATCCCAAAATCATTGGACGTCATATTTGAACAACACCTACGGGCTATTTCATGAAAATTGTTCACTTTCAATAGTTGTATTACTTTAAAGTTATGTAAGCCTTAAGGCAGTAAAAAATATATCTGTTCATTTTTCCCGGGAGTTTCAAATCAACAAAATCCCGGGAGCCACTCGCAAAACCCAAGGCACAAAAGAAAATGTCAAAAACCTTCTCAGCTCATCCACACAAACGTCAAACGGGTGTTTTCCTGCAACAGTTCTTATTGCGTCGCGTTTTTGAAAAAAAATGCATCCGTATCTCCGCGTCCTAAAACCTTCGCAATTTCGGTTCCCCGCAATGGCCACCCCGGAACGCCGGCACTGTATGTAACGGTAAGTTGGTGATATCCGTTCTTCAGGAAGCAATTGTTTCATAGAGATAATGTTTTTGTTTACGTTTTTTTTAGCAGGATCTCAAGTTTAAGCTGAAAAACACGGTTCCGGAGTTTGCCGGCGATGGGACCGTCCGGTACGGGTGCTACTTACTGGCGGCGGCCAGCGTGGTCGGATATGTGTTTATGGAGACGACCGCCGGGCAAGGTGATCGATGAGGTTGTTCCGCTGTGGATAGTTCCGGTGCCGAGGGAGCCGTTCAAGCTAGCGATGTACTGTGACCATGGGCTGCTAACGGTGGATGTTGATGTGGGTGTATCAATTTGTGATATTTACTCGGTCCTGTCGTTGATGACGCCGACGGCTGGGAAATTGTACGAGATTCGGACGACACCGGAATGTGGCGTGAGGAGACGCAGATTTTGTGGAATCAACATGTTTTCGATGATATAATTATAGGCAGTGAAAATAATGTTTGAAAAATAAGATGTAGAATAGATGAGAAAAAAAAATTATTTATATACTTTATTATAATAAAAGAAACCATGGGTAAAATTGGGAAAATTGTTTTACTATATGACTTATCGGCTCATTACTTTTGATAGGGTTATAAGATTTTCAATCTTATAGTATCATTTTAAAGGGTTTTCAATTATCCAACAACTGTTTGATCGCACGATGGTTCTGGACATTATTTTCATCAAAATATCTCAAATACGGCCCCCTAAAGGCGACAACTAACACTTAAGTTCTCATAACATTTGATAGGGTTATCAGATATTCAATATTTTTCACTCATTAGAAAGATCTTTTAATTATCCAACTAACGACGGGTCGCATTATGGACTCGGCCAACATTTTCATCGAAATATTTGAGATTCGGCCTCTAAAATGTGTACAAATGACACTTAAGTGCTCATAACTTTTGATAGGGTTATCAGATCTTCAATGTTTTGGGCTCATTAGAAAGGTACCGTAAACCGGGGTGACTTTGATAGGATTTCAATTTGTTTTTAGAATATTTTCCAACAGGTAAGGGTTTTCTCAAGATTATTATTTTTAAAACATGTACTGGGGTAGACCACACAAAGTCCATGCACTATTTCGGAAAAAAAGTTTTTTCAATAGTGTTTAGAAAAATAGTTACGTTAAAAATTCTTGGTTTTAATTCCGGGGTGACTTTGATAGTCATAGTTTTTCTTGTTAAAATCATATTTAAGATGTTCAAACTTTATTTGTACGTTAAATGTACCATCACTAAAGTAGCTGATATAGTTTGTAAGTTAAAAAATCAATGTTTATATTAAGTTAACTAAGTTTATAAGCTTTTTAACAAAATACATATAAATTTTAGGTAAAATTGTTAAAAAGTCGGAATTTTGCCTGAAATTTGTTAAAAATAGTTTTGTTTATAAAATTATCGATTTATATTGCATTTTAAACTGAATTCGAAGCACGAATCACAAGTTTTCACATTTTACATGAAATTTGTTCAACTGAATTTGCCTATAAATTTGGAGATTTTTTTTTAATTGTGCTTCAAAAACACATATTATTTATTATTTACAAACTTATTTAACCTTCTCCTAGTGGAAAATTGTCCAAAGAATCCGAAAATGCATTCCGTTTTCCGATTAAAAATCATGTTCATTGAGAAAATCATGACACTTTGAGAAGTTTAAAATAATGACTTTCATCCACTTTTTCTTAACTATAGTTAACTAACTTTATTAACTTTTCAAAAATTTATGAAAAGTTCTTCATGAGGTATTTTGAACACTTCTCTACCACGGTTGCGGAAAAATCGCAAACCTATCAAAGTCACCCCGGCTATCAAAGTCACCCCGTTTTACGGTATTTCAATTATCCAAATAACGACGGGTCGCATTATGGACCCGGCCAACAATTTCATCGAAATATTTGAGATCCGGCCTCTAAAATGTGTTCAAATGACACTTAATTTTGATAGGGTTATCAGATCTTCAATCTTTTGGGCTTGTTGGAAAGGTCTTTTGAATACCTATCAAACGATGGGTAGCATGATAGATCCGGACAACTTTTTCATCAAAATATTTGAGATCCGGCCTCTGAAATGTGTACAAATGACACTTAAGTGCTCATAACTTTTGATAGGGTTATCAGATCTTCAATGTTTTGGGCTCATTAGAAAGGTCTTTCAAATACCATTCTAAAAATGTATGGTCAGACGGGTTTTCTTACAAAAACCACCCTTTTTACAATCTTTCAAACTTTAGCCAGAATCGTTTTTTTAGCATAACTTTTGAAATACTTAACAAAACTTCATAATAGTTAATATAGGTCTTGTGGGACCCTAAGACGGATCGAATGAGACCAGAACGGCCCAAATCGGTTCAGCCAGTCCGGAGATAATCGAGTGCATTTTTTTTCGGTGCACGGACTTACAGACATACACACGCACAGACATTTGCTCAGAATTTGATTCTGAGTCGATAGGTATACGTGAAGGTAGGTCTACGAGGTTGAATTAAGAAGTTCATTTTTCGAGTGATTTTATAGCCTTTCCTCAGTAAGGTGAGGAAGGCAAAAATCATAACGGCGAATAACAAAACTTGTTATAAATAACATAAAATGTTATTGGCCTAGTATTTTCAAATATCAAAAAATGTTATTCCAAAGTTATTACCGTCTGCTCGGGTGTTTCTATTGCGAAATTGTCTCAGGAACAAGAATATGATAAAATTATCACCAGAAAATGGTATCTAAGGGGTCCCCCGAGCAAAAATTTGCAACCAAAAAATTCACCAAAAGTAAAACTGTCTATTTAATATGTTAAACTGCCTTGCCCAAAGCGTTCTCAGGCTCAGATGGTAGTCCCAGATGTCCCCTACAAGCTGCAGGTCGAACCGAGTTGATATCTGGATGGAACACTTTTTTATTTGTGTTTGAAAATTAGGCTAGTTTTTCATTAAAATGCCAATAACTCTCTTTAGATTTAACCAATTGGGGTGCTTCTTCCTGCATTTTGTTGCATTTTTTAAGCCCTTTCAGATGCATTTTGAATTTTGAAATTAAATTGAATTTTGCCAAAGCTATAGCCTTTTTAAGATTTTTGACGTTTTTGAACCTTCAAACTTTGTGTCCCGATTTGCCCCACTTTCCGTTGTTAAGTTTTTGTCTGTAACAACAATTTTGGGGAAAAAGCCTTGAATTATGTGTACCGTTAAGCTTAAAATTGCCCTATTTGATTCAATAAGCAAAAATAAAACATTTTAAGTATTTTAAATAACTTAAGGCCGTTGCAAATATTTTTTGAAGTTTATGTCCCTCGACTTTGACCATGGGACCGAGGGGGGCAGCGTTTTTTTTTTGTCACCAAAACTTGATTTGCAAAAAAACTTTTTTATTTTATTTTTTGATATGTTTTAGGGGACATCAAATGCCAACTTTCCATAAATTTCCAGGATGTGCAAAAAATCTTTGACCGAGTTATGAATTTTTTAATCAATACAGGTTTTTTTTTCAAAAAATCGAAATATCGGTCTCAAAAAAATTTCAACATCATTTTTCGATGTTTAATCAAATTTGAAATCAAAAAGTTCTTTAGTGAAATTTTGATAAAGTGCACCGTTTTCAAGTTATAGCCATATTTAGGTAACTTTGTTGAAAATGCTGCAGTTTTTCATTTTTTTTAATCAGTGCACATGTTTGCCCACTTTTGAAAAAAAAATGTTTGAAAAGCTGAGAAAATTCTTTATATTTTGATTTTTTGAACTTTGCTGATATGACCTATAGTTAGTTGCTAAGATATTGCCATGCAAAGGTTAAAAAACAGGAAAATTGAGATTTTTCAAGTCTCACCCAAAAAAACTCATCATTTTTTAATGTCGATATCTCAGCAACTAATGGTCCGATTTACAATGTTAAAATATGAAACATTCGTGAAATTATCCGATATATTCGAAAACAATATTTACAAAAATTTTGAATCATGGCTAACATTTCAAAAGGGCGTAATACCTATAACTTTGGCGAAGTCTTCTAATCGATAAAAAATTCCTTCAAAAGATACAGATTTTTGAATTTTCATACATCATTTTTGTATGAAGAGAATTGCTTATTATTTAAACTCAAAACATTAAAATCTACTGAAAACCCCATCGCTCCTGGATAATAACCATTGCCAACAAAAAACGAGCAACAGAACGTAACCACGTGGCAAACATCGCGAAATGATTGGATGTGTGTTGGGGCTGCGATTTCTACCCTTTCACTATTGGAGCTGAGTCATGGAGGGGGTTGGGGAAGGACCTACAACTTGATGTTTTATTCATCACTGATCAATTTCATAAAAGTGGTGTGGAGAAACGGTTTCAACAGGAGAAAAAAAAAATGAAATCGATACTTGGTGTATGGATGCAGATCGGAGTGCTAACCAACATTTATTTGAAATTGAAGTGTGTTTCTTCTCGAAAAAGTTGTTCTCTAATAGACTAATGAAGAGGACTAAAGCATGCTTCAATATTTATGCAAAATAAGACAATTAGTTAAACAAGTTTTTGATTTATTAAAGATCCAACTTTTCATTATTAAAACATAATTCAAACTTCAAATAATCTACGACCTCTGCTGCTGGTTACTTCGGTGACCTTTCCTGGTGTCCTCTTCACGACGGGGTGACAGCATCAGCCCTGGTGAGCGACCTGTTCCCTGGTTGACAAATGTGCACCATTTTAAAAACATGAACCAAACATTCCGCAATTTCAGCACACAGACACACACGCAGTGACACATAAAAAACGAGCAACGAACCCTCTTCCAGCAGCAGCAAAAAAAGAGCAAAAAGTTCCCCCCACCATTTACTTAGAATAATTGACCGTGCCACCCAATCTAGAACTGTCGGTTGGTCATTCTCCCTCCCCAGCCGGGCACAAAGTTCAGTGAAACCATGGGCTTTTCAGGGGTGTGAAAAGCTTATTCTCAACCAATATTACTGTTGCTTTGATGTGCACCTTTTGCTAACAATTCAAGTTCACATTACCATCACTGCCCACCGTCCCCGTCCGTCTTTGGGGTGCCATTTTTCATGACCACGGGTGTAGACCTGGGACGTGCGAGGGCAAAAAAAATACGTTCCAGAGCTCATCTCTCTGTGTAGCACCATTCTGCTGACCCTCATCGCTAACGATCATCAGCACTTCCAAATCCTCCGCAACCGGTCCGAAAAAGCCCCAAAAAAATGTGGACCAGATCCAACGAGCTCGTCATCGGCGGCACCGACTAAGCTGGGGGACGGTTTTGTGTCCTGCACCACCACAGTGATTACAACTTTTACCTTTTCGACAACTCCCACGTGGCCATCAGTCTTGCACAGGGCCAGAACAGCCGCACCACCATGGAGCGGAAAAATGGCCCGGAATTTGTCCCAGTGCAGTGTGTAACGATGATGGGGAGGACCGCACACACATTCGGACAAAGTGAACTGTCCGAGGGCCCCCGTCACCAAATTTAAACAAATTCCCGCTGTTGGTTCCAGAGGGAGTTGAAGAATTTAAGGGATGCCCTTAAAAATATCATGAGAGGAAATTTCAACATGATTTGATTTTTATTTTTTTTTTTTGCTGGAACTTTGCAATTGTTTTTTCCAATTACATATGAAAAGAATTTCTCCATAAATTATTCCAAACAATTTTCAAACACTTTGTATGAGAGTTGCTTAGCCGAAGTCGGAGTAAGCTACTTAATTTCGCCGCCTTGGTAAAAAATGTGTGCACGAAAACCAGAATTGATTTCATTTTTTTATTAAAGGCATTTTGCGTCATTGGTCCATACAAGTCTCGTTACAATTTTGGCAGATGTCTATACGAAAATGGTATGAAAATACTTAAAGATCTATAATTCGAGAAAGGAATTTTCGATCGATTTGTGTAGTCTATGTGTCTGTTTGTATATAGCAATTCCATTTGAAAAGAGCCTAAACCAAAAAAAAAAATCTCCAGGCGGGCTCCAATTTTTTCTGGGGGTTCCTTGTCCAAAATAATTAGACCCATATATTTTTAAGCGGGTCTTGCAGGTCTTGAACCTGCCGATGTACTCGGAGAAAATCCCCCACAGCTCAGCCGAACCTCCCCGGCTTCCTTCTCCGTGGCTCCACCGTCTCGGGGGCCACCTTGGCTGCTTCCTGCGGGACGAGGGCGATCCTTGGATTTTCCGTCCGGAACTGCGCCCGGCAGCGGAGGGAACTCCGCCGGCGTAAACGCCGGAACTGCTGGACTCTTCTCCGCCTTCCTTGCTGGCGGTTTCGGTTTCGACGCCTGCTGGCGCCTCCGGATGAAGTCCGCACGCTTAGGCCAGCTGCGGTCCGTGGCTTCGTGGGCTCCAGAGCAGTTGGCACACCGCTTCGGCTCGGCTTCTTGGACTTTGCACTCGTCCGTCTTGTGGGGACCCCCACAGTTGTTGCACCTGCCGTTCAGGTGACAGTTCCTGGTTCCATGACCCAGCTGCAAGCAGTTCCTGCACTGGGTCACGTTCGGCCGCTTGTTCCGGTAGGCCTCCCACCGGATGATAGTGCTTGCCACAACCTTCATTGCAGAGAGCTTCTTCAGATTGGTGTATCCCTTGGGGAAGACCACAATGTACGGAATTTCGTCCACGGGGGACTTTTCCTTCCGCTTGATGGCATGCACCTCCAGCGCGTCCAGCTTGAGATCCCTCTTCAGAAGATACTTGACTTCGTCCGGTTTCAGTTCATCAGGAAAACCACGAAAAACCACCCGATGATTTCGTTCGCTCCGCCGATCGTGGGTGTAAATTCCACTTTCTTCTTCTTGAGTAGCTCTTGCAACTTGTCAAAATCTTTGACAGAGAAGCAGGTCACCTTGGTTCCAAATCGGGTTAGTTTGTAAATCGGTTTAAATCCTAATTTACAACTTTCCACTATCGCCACGAGCTTGTAAAAATCCGTGGTGTTCTTCACCACCAAAGGTGGTTGCTTTTGTTTACCTGCCGACTGACCGGGTGGTGGAACCGCCGGGGCGTCCCCTCCTCCTGCTGGACTGGCATTGTTGTTGTTTTTGTTTTCCGCTAGCGGACTGAACTTGTTGTTGTTGAGCAGGGTCTTCTCAACTTTTTCTCCTTCGATGCCGATTCCAGTGACCTCGCTGGACTTGTTCCGCTTCCGATTCCCGCGGACGAGACGAAAATCTTCCTCCTCGAAGGATTCCTCCACCTCCATCTGTCGAAAAAAAAAGAGAAAAAAAACTGCTTTTTGTTCACTAAAATTGCGATAACTTTAAAATTTCAGCGATGACCGAGACATGTTTGGGTATCCACATTTTCGTATTTAAAGACGCAACTTTTGGTACTCAAACATGTATAGGACATCGTGAAAAAAGTTGTTTTTTGCAGATTTCGTCATTTTCCAGTAACGTACGGTTCAACATCGTCAATTTTATGAAATGTAGTGTAATTTTTTTCCAGAAATCCGAGAACAATATTTTCAGACATAGGCTCTTTGGTCCAGACACGCCATTTTAAGTACTCATACGCCTTTTTCAAGTGTTAAGCAAGATGTTTGAAACTTCTTACTATTTTTCTCAAATAGCCAAACTAATCACCTTTCCTTTGCGTCTAAGACAGCTAAAATTGGATGAAATGACGTGGAAGTATGATTTAAATAAAAAGTGTTTATTTGCGAAAAATGACAAAAAATGCAATTTTTTGAACCACCCTAGTGTTTTTGAATGCGACACCTAGTGTTGAGTAGCAGAACAGAGCGAAGAATGTCGATTGAAATTTCCGCCCTTTGAGGTTATGTATGCGAATTCTGTTTTGTTAAATTCCATCGTTCAAAACAACTTTTGAGCAAAAATTCGAGCTGATACTTAGTTAACTTTGTATGCTCTATCATTTTAAACAATATTATTTTTTTTAAATTATTATTTTTTAAAATTTTTTTATTGCGTTAATTTAAATAGGGCAAAAAGTTTACTCTCGTATTACTTGAATTTTTTCTCAAAAGTTGTTCTAAGAGCCGTAAATTCAATTTTAAGATTCGCGATTAAAAGCTCAATAATTCCGACAGATGGCGCAAAGCATCGAAGAATGACGATTCAAATTTTCGCTGTTCCGTTACATAGGAATGCAAACTAAAAATTGAATTTACAGCTCTTAGAACAACTTTTGAGAAAAAATTCAAGTAGTATGAATGTAAACTTTTTGCTCTCTATAAATTAACGCAATAAAAAAAAATCAAGAGAAATAATTTTCGAAAAAAAATTGTTTAAAATGATAGAGCATCAAAAGTTAACAAAGTATCAGCTCGAATTTTTGCTCAAAAGTTGTTTTGAAAGCTGGAATTTAACAAAACAGAATTCGCATACATAACCTCAAAGGGCGGAAATTTCAATCGATATTCTTCGTTCTGTTCTGCTACTCAACACTAGGTGTCGCATGTCGTTTTGCTCTTGAACGGCAATTGAGAGATTCGACAGAAACGTGCACGCATCCTGGTGGCGAGTAGAAGCACTACGCAACGATGTTCGGAATGACAGCGCGCTTGGAAATATGTATTTTTTTGCAGTTTTTGATTTTTATTTCCTTCAAATATTTTTTAACGTCAATGAAAGTTATTGTAAAGTGTGACAATCGCATAAACGAATCGAATGATGTATAAATCATAGGGGCTGAGTTAATTTTTCATGTTTTTTCCTCAAATTTACGAAAAAGATCTTTTGAAAAATTGATTTAAATATGATTTATTTGATTGATAATGCTCCTTATGTGTGTATTATTGATAGAACAAACTATTAGAGTCATATTACAGCATAATTACAATAATTTTCTCAAAAAATTGCCAGTTATTCGAATTTTTCCAAAAAAATCCAAAAAATCACCAAAATGAATTTTTAAGGTCAATATTTTGGTCAAAGGGGAAAAAAAAGAAAAGTTTAAACACTTTTACATAACATTTCATCATTACTTTTAACTTTTGCAACATTTAACTCAAGTTATCCAAAATATCGATCATCTTTTTAGAAAAATCGTTTAAATAAAATACCAGCCACAATTAATCACTACAAATCACCACGCATTATGATCGTTAGCGAAATTGCCACACTTTGCAATACCCCACTTTCCTGAAAATGCTTGATTTTTCATCATAAACGCGATTTTTCCCTAAAACCTGCTCAAACTGTATGGGGCTGTCATTCCGAACACCGCTGGAAAAACAGCGAACCTAGCGGAAAAACGTCGTCGAATTCTTAAATTGCATTCCTATGTAACCGAACAGCGAAAATTTGAATCGTCATTCTTCGATGCTTTGCGCCATCTGTCGGAATTTTTGAGCTTTTAATCGCGAATATACGGGTCTGATTTGTTTTGGCTCTTTTCAAATGGAATTGCTGTATACAAACAGACACATAGACTACACAAATCGATTGAAAATTCCCTTCTCGAATTATAATTTTTAAATATTTTCATGCCATTTTCGTACGGACATCTACCAAAATTTTAAGGAGACTTGTATGGAAGAACCAATGATGCAAAATGCCTTCAATAAAAAAAATGAAATCAATTTCCGGTTTCAATCTTTCTTATTAAAAAGTTTGCAACATTTCAAATTAAGCCTCTTTTTATTTCAAAATGGATAAAATGCTTAAAATTAAGAAAATATTTGTACTCGATAGGTTTTTAACATTAAAAAACGGACCAAGAGTAGCCGAGATATCGTCAGTTGAAAAATATAAGCTTAATTTGTAAACACAAGAAAAAATTGATTTTTCTCTATCTTAATTCTATGCAATACAATTTTTAGAGCATTTAAACAAAAATTGTTGAGGGATTTCTCTAAAATCAAAATTATAATTTTTCTCTTTAATTATCCCTTAAGCTGAAATTCATGATCCAGGTGATGATAGGCCGATCATAGAAATAGGCTGAGAAAGTTCAATTTTGTTCATAATTCTGAAAGAATGTGAATTTAAATGTTTTTTAAACTAGTTTCTCCAGTTTTTGGATAGTTTTATTAGACAGTACGACATTTGTATTATTGTTTTCAGCCATGAAACATGAAAATTGAAAATCCTAATTTTCTTTACATTCCAGATATTATTTATTTGGAATTTTTTTTAAAGAAGATTTTTGTATTAATTGTCTCAAGGGGTGGCAAGCGATTATCCACGACCTATACAACAAAATTCCACTACACGGAAAGACTGTGCCCAGAATTTATAACAAGCATTAACAGTGGACTGCTAGAATTTTTTTTCAGCCATTTAACAAACAAAAATTTCAATTTAAACTATTTTTTCAAGTTACTAACGAAGTTGTCTTTATAGCTGAGCAGTTCTCTCAGATTTCGATCATTCGATTTTTTTTGTATTTTTTAATCCGACTGAAACTTTTTCGGTGCCTTCGGTATGCCCAAAGAAGCGATTTTGTATCATTAGTTTGTCCATATAATTTTCCATTCAAATTTGCAGCTGGCCATACAAAAATGATGCATGAAAATTCAAAAATCTATATCTTTTGATGGAATTTTTTCATCGATTTGGTGTCTTCGGCAAAGTTGTAGGTATGGATATGGACTACACTGAAAAAAATGATACACGGTAAAAAAAATTTAAGTGATTTTTTATTTAACTTTTTGTCACTAAAACTTAATTTGCAAAAAACATTATTTTTATTTTATTTTTTTGATATGTTTTAGAGGACATCAAATGCAAACTTTTCAGAAAATTCCATGTTGTGCAAAAAATCTTTGAGCGAGTTATGAATTTTTGAATCAATACTGATTTTTTTAAAAAATCGAAAAATTGGTCGCAAAAATTTTTCAACTTCATTTTTCGATGTTAAATCAAATTTGCAATCAAAAAGTACTTTAGTGAAATTTTGATAAAGTGCACCGTTTTCAAATTAAATCCATATTTAGGTGACTTTTTTGAAAATAGTCGAAGTTTTTCATTTTTTTAAATTAGTGCACATGTTTGCCCACCCTTGAAAAACATATTTTTGAAAAGCTGAGAAAATTCTCTATATTTTGCATTTTTTAACTTTGTTGATACGACCCTTAGTTGCTGAGATATTGCCATGCAATATTGAATGTTTGGCCCTTTTGAAATATTAGTCTTAGTTTAAAAATTTTGAAAATATTTTTTTCGAAAAGATCGGAAAATTTTACGAATGTTTCATATTTTAATATTGAAAATCGGACCATTAGTTGCTGAGATATCGACATTAGAAAATGGTGGGTTGTTTGAGTGAGACTTAGAAAACATCAATTTTCCTGTTTTTAAACCTTTGCATGGCAATATCTCAGCAACTAAGGATCGTATCAACTAAGTTCAAAAATGCACAATATAGAGAATTTTCTCAGCATTTCAAAAATATTTTTTTCAAAGGTGGGCAAACATGTGCACTAATTTAAAAAAATGAAAAACTTCGACTATTTTTCGTTTTTTTTTTTTTGCATTGTAATGTCTGAATCACTTTCACATCAGAATCACTTTGACATCTCTATCGCTTTCAACCACGAAAAAGCACATCCCATGAAGGACGAAGCATTCCCTCTCAAACAACAAAAAAAATCATGAAAAAACATCAAAACGTACTTTCCAGCCTCCGTCGCTAGTGCTGGTCACTCCGGTTCCAATTATTCCCGGGAGGGGTGCAACCGGACTGAACGCTGCACATGAAAAGAGAGCCGGTACAAAAACGATCATCTCAAATTGAGATAGAAAATAAAAATACAATAAACGAAACGAGAGAGAGAAAAAACCGCCAAGCTGCACGAAAAAACGCTTTTCCCAGACGCGTGCTTCCGAAACCGCGAGGAGCAGCGAAACAAAAGTTTCTAAATGTTGCCCAGTTTTCTGTACTCTCTTTGGATTGAAAAGTTTTAAAATTCAGGAATTTATTTTACATTTTTCCAAACCATAAAATAATGTTTTATGATTTCTCGAAATATACAACAAAACATTTAAAAATCTAAATTTTGTAAATTTTATGTCGAGTAAAGTCTCAGCGCCTTTAAGTGGACTGCATCCCAAATGAGAAGTTTAGTGGTCATCCTACCCCAAAGTTGCTTTCGCTGTCGCGTGCACGTGTTAATGGTTGACCGCCAAAGCGTCCTCAGCCGCTTATTGGCAAATTGTGTCCGAAACACTGCTGATGCGCGTCCAACGGCACTGACAGCAACGGGACAAAGTCAGCAGTATATACTACATGGGAAAAAAAGATACTTTCCCCACGATTGCGTGGTTAACTTCGGAGAGCAGTTTCCCAAAGTGCGGTTCGCTGTACTTGTTTGTTCGTTAAAAGTTTTGAAGTGGGTTTTTGTTTTATGCTTGTGTGTTAAAATAACTCAAATGAAAACAAAATTTTTGAATAATTTATACACATAAAAGCACATGATTCAGAAAACGTAGGTAATTTCTATTTTAATTGAATAAAGACTATTATCATCGGTTTGGGATAGAGACATTTACTATAATTCAATCATTCATGAATTACAATGTACACAAATTATTATAAAATATTTTTAATGTGTGAACAAATTTGACATAAAAAAATAACTCTCTAAAACCAAAATTAAATTAGAAATTTTCTCTAAGGTAAGTTATTTTGCACTGCTTTTGTTCTATACGAAAACATTACTTTAACAACCTCCAATATATTTCGTTTCCGTCACCCACCACAATTTTAAGATACAGTCATGCCCCGGTTTTGATTCGTTCAGCTGCCTCGGATTAGCACAGCCCAGTGCTTAACTGAAGCACAGAGCTTATGGGATTTTGGCTATATGGGAGACATTGGCTATAACCCTATGGAAAATCGTTCAAACTTCAAAAAATTATAGTGTTTTGAAATCGCGATGATGTCACCTGTCCATTGTTCTTATAATTACATAAAATAAATCACAAATATACGTATTTTTCCTGCATTATGAAAATGCAATGTTTCTTGAAAAAATTCCAAAAATCATTGTTATTGCAATATGAGTATCAAATGATCGGGATTTTTCCATACATTTCAAGTGTAATAAAAAACGTTACTTAATCAACCTGTAGGTGGTTGGTGCCTTCCTCTCATTTAAAGTGATTCCAACCCCCCTAAAGTGTCCACATGTTGATGGATCTCCCTTAACGTTCGCAGCACCTAAGAGGTCCTAATAAAAATAAGTGATGAGTAAAAAAATAGACTACCTACAGACTTTTTGTCAAGATTATACAGACACGGCCTTTGAGGAAAATGGCATCCCTCTACACGGCTTTTTCGTGGTGATCAGACCCGACCAGTTGAGGTTATGTGAATTAAGATCATTTTTAAAACTGTTTGTAAATTAAGATAGGTTAGTCAGATCTTGAAAATTCTTACTCCATCTAAAAGGTCTTATCATATGCTTTCTAAAAATATATAACATGTGAGGGTTTCATAAAAAAAAACACCCTTTTTACCATAATTTTAATTAAATATAAAACAGTTTTTTTAACATAACTTTTCAAATACATGATAAAACTGCATGAATTTAAATAGCAACTTAGGGAACGTTGAGACGGATCGATTAAAACCATTCCGGCCAAAATCGGTTGAGCTTGTGACGAGATATTCCAGTGACATTGATTTGGTACACATGCCTACATACAGCCAAACACACAGACATTTGCTCAGCTGGTGAATCTGAGTCGATATGTTCAAATGAAGGTAGGTCTAGGAGGTCTGATTAAAAGTTCATTTCCGAGTGATTTTATAGCCTTTCCTCAGTAAGGTGAGGAAGGCAAAAAGTTTTGAAAATACAAAAAAAAATCACAAATCTACGTATTTTCGAAAAAATACTTTAAATCAAAGTTTTTTACAAAACGATCAGAATTTTTGTATACGTTTCATAAGTCATCAAAAATTTTGAAAGCACTCAAAATCTCATAAAACTACGTATTTTTGAAAAAAAAATATAAAATTTCAGTTTATTACAAAATGGGTATCGAATGATAGGTTTTTTTCATGATTTTTTTCGTAAAAAAAGCGATAACTCATGATGTTTATAAACAAAAATTTTAAAATGAAAAATTTTGTTCTAAATGAAAAAATGACCCTTCTGGGTCAATGTAGATTCAAAAAGTACATTAAATTTCCCATAAAATGACATGTTCCAAAATTTTTTACAGTCGAGTAACGGAAAATGGGAAAATTTTTAAAACGTTTTTAGTGTTTTTTCGATAAAAAAAATACGTTTTTTCGGAATTCTGAGTACGCTATCAAATCGGTCGTCTAATTTAACATAAAAGTTCCTTTGACACCAAATTTCTATCTCATCACCGTTTCAGGCTGCAAATTATTGAAAAATACCTCTTTTTTCGCATGTTCAAAAATTGAAGGGGTCGTACCGCCCCTCCGTCACGAGATATCAAAAAACGGACCTCGGATTCATGATCAGGGACAAAAGTTACCCCTTAAGACAAAGTTTCACGCAAATCGAAGAGGGGTCAGGGCAACTTTTCCCGATTTCGTGTGAGTTGGTAGAGAATTACCCTGTTTTATCTTGATTTTTGATACATTTCGAAAGAAACAACATCATTTTTTTGAAAATACTCGAAATTTTCACAAAATTATAATCATAAAACATAAACAAAACTTCAGTTTTGTTACAATCTAGGTATCGAATAAACGGATTTTTTTAATACACTTTGAAAGCAACAGCAAATGTTTTTTAATATACTCAAAATTTTCACAAAACTACGTATTTTCGAAAAATACTCAAAATTTTTATTTTTCTCAGTCTGGGTATTTAACAAAATTGCGTTAAACTGAAATGTTTAAAAAAAATCCGATTTTTTGATACGCATATTGTAAAATCCTGAAATTTTTAGATTTTTTTTTTTCAAAAATACGTAGTTTTGTGAAATTTTTTAGTATTTTTATTTATTTTACTTTCGAAATGTATGGAAAAATCCTGATCATTGGAACTGAAACTAAAATTTGCAATATTTTTCGAAAATACTTAGTTTTGCTAAAATTTTGAGCATTTTCAAAAAAAATTGCTATTAATTTCAAAATGTTTGAAAAAATCCCGATCATTTGATACCCATAATGTAATAACACAAATTTTGTGATTTTTTCGAGAAAACAATGCATGTGAACAATTCTCTACCAAAACCGGAAATGGATTTTATTTGTATTTTTTTATTTGGCTCAAACTTTGTGGGGGCCTTCCCTATGACCAAATAAGCTATTTTGTGTGATTGGTTCACCCATACAAGTCTCCATACAATTTTGGCTGCTGCCCATACAAAAATGGCATGTAAATATTCAAACATCTGTAACTTTTGAGTGAATTTTCTGATCTGATTCTGAGACACCAAGGCAAAGTTTTAGGTATTGTCGAGGACTTTTGAGAAAAAAAGGTACACGGAAAAAAATTGTTTCAGCAACCCGTGGTCCAATCTTCAATGTCTCTTAGACAATTTTATAGCAAATTTTCTGAACTTCTCAAAAAAAATATTTTTAGAGATGGTCACTTATGGTCACTATTTTTAAAAATTGAAGAACTGCAAATATTTCGCTAAAATCAAACTTTCGGTGGCTATATCTTGAAAACGGTGCCCTTTATCAAAAAATCTGTAAAGTTCTTTTCGATTGCAAATTCAATTTTGCATTTAAAAATAATGTCAAACTTGTTTTTGCATAAAACTTCGATTTTTTCCTGAAAATCACTGTTTTTTCAAAAATTCATAACTCGGCGGCAGATTTTTGACCATGTTTCTCTATGGCTCAAAAGTTGCGGATTTTTGTCCCCTAAAACATATAAAAAAATCTCGAAAATCAAAAAATACGTATTTTGAGAAATTGAGTTTTAGTAAAAAAAAGTGTGCAAGTTTGCAAGTGCAAATTTTTTTTCCGTGTACTTATTTTTTTCTCAAAATTCCTCGACAATACCTAAAACTTTGCCGAAGACACCAAATTGATCAGAAAATTCACTCAAAGGTTACAGCTGTTTGAATATTTACATACCATTTTTGTATGGACAGCAGCCAAAATTGTATAAAGACTTGTATGGGTGAACAAATGACGCAAAATAGCTTATTTGGTCATAGGGAAGGCCCCCACAAAGTTTAAGTCAAATCAAAAAATACAAAAAATAAAAATGGTCAAAATCGGCCGATTTCGTAGAGAGTTGCTTATGTTCAAAATAAAGGAAAAATATGTATTTTCGTGAAAATTTTTCATGTAATTATAAAAGCAATAGTTAGTAGACATCATCCCGTATCCAATACACTATATTTTTTTGAAGTTTGGATGATTTTTCATTGGATTAAAGCCAATATCTCCCATATAGCCAGAATCTCATAAGCTCTGTGCCTCAGTTATGAACACCTCGGTTTTGCTTTCCCCATATGCGGTGCTAAACCGAGGCACGACTGTAAGAAATACTTGTTGTGCCTTTCGAAATCCGGACACTCTATTTTGCTAATGAAACGAAAAAAATTGAACCAAAATTTTAGTGAATGACGTTCCTCAGGTCTCAAATAAGCTGTTAACATAAAAACAATCGATATTTTGTACCACAATTTGCTAGAATTTATGCAATCAGAACCTTAAATTTCTGCTTCCCGGTGCTTCAGAGACCTATGAAATATTGCAGTGAAATGTTTCACCGTTTTTGTTATCTAAAGTTTTATTGTTAATTTGATTTTGATTAACCGCTGTAAATCTTCTTGAAAAAATTCGTTGGCGATGAACTGTCAAAAATTGATCGCGGTATATCGCGGTGGATACTTTTCTACCAAAGTTTTTGTGTAATCAATGTGGTAGATTCTTTACATTGATCACACAAAAAACCGTGGTAGAAAAGTAAAACCACCGCGGTGACTACACATTTGAAATGAAAGTTGATGTTGAAATTTATCAAATAACACAGTTTTGACAGTTATTATGTGAACTTATATCCAAATAATTGATAAAACAAGGTGATGGTGAGGACAAAAAAATGGGTTTTTTTTGAAATACGGCCATTTAAAGTTTTCAATTGCGTAATACAGGATGAGTGAGTGACCACCTTTTTATGAGTTCAAAAAAAAATTTTTTTTCAACAATTGCATCCCGCATAGTCAACAACCATACAGTCACCATTTGTCGAATGATTTTTCCTAAATGATCTTAATAATACACCAAATAGGGTGCAACCGTACATTTTCCATTCCCCAAACAATCCTACAATTTATTAAATAGGTCGTTAGGTAATGTTACAATACATTTTTACAAGGGATTTTTTTCGTGGATCATAGTCATACCCTACCCCAAACTGTTCAATTCTTATTTTATGTTAACCGTACCACAAATTAATAAAATATGATTTTAAATGGTGAACTGCTTTACTGACACTTACCGACACCATTTGAAAAGGGAGGAGCCAAAAAATAAACTTTACAAATGTTCTGGGAACTATTGATTTAACGGGAATGGTAAGTACATGATTATTAATGGTGAGCTTTTTTTGTAATGTCCGGGATTTGTTACCGCTTGATGATGATGTCTCCTGTTGATTCTTCTGTGGTGCTGCCGCCTTATCTAATTGAGCTATCTCAGTTAAATTACGTTTGGCGGTTTAAAATGCATTTTATTATGAAATGTGGCCTCAAAATTTATCATAAATATATCGTAACATGTATGGTAGAACCATACAAATTAATTATAGACCAATCACATGGCGAACAGTTATCGTTCTGATAATGGTCAATCAATTGTTTAAATTATTTGGGCATATAAAAATTATCACGAAAATAAATTAGCTTTACATACAAACTATATGGCAAACAGGTATATCGTTCCATGAATTGTTGAACAATGGTTTGAATTGTTGGGACTTAGGAAAATTTTCGCTGAATTCAGGTATATCGTTCCATGAATTGTTGAACAATGGTTTGAATTGTTGGGACTTAGGAAAATTTTCGCTGAATTCAGGTATATCGTTCCATGAATTGTTAAAGTATTATTTGAATTATTCGGACTTAGGATTTTTTTTGCTGTAGTTCAATTGGCTCAATCATACAATACCTGTTTCAAATAATCCTAAGCGTTTGGCGAACAGTTATATCGTTCCATGAATTGTTGTACAATTGTTTGGATTATTGGGACTTAAGAGTTTTCGCTGAGCTTCAAGTTGGAAATACTACGTCGGCTATGGTACCCTTATGTTTTAACAATAGCTGTTCCGAAAATCCTTACCATATGGCGAAAAGTTATATTTCTCCATGAATTGTTGAACAATTGTTTGAATCATCGGGACTTAAGAAAATTTTCGCTAAAATTCATTTTTGGCTCAATCATACAAAAACTGTTTGAAATAATACCAAACATATGAGGAATAGTTATATCGTATCATTAATTGTTGTGCAATTGTTTCAATTATTAGGACTTAGGAAATTTAGGAAATTTTCCGCTTAGGTTTCTTTGACTAAATCATACCGAGTATCATAACTTTTATCATACCGGCTACAGTACTATTATGTTCTAACAATAGCTGTTTCGAACCATCCTAATCGTATGACGAATAGATACCGTTCATTAAATTGTAGGAAAAAAAATCAACCATTCGAATATGTCAAGATAAGTGTAACAATTCGGGAAATAGTACCATTTTAATTTTGTTATATGGTCGTGACATTATATCAACAATATCACAAATGGTAACCATACCAGAAATAATTTTCTTATGATTTCGACAGTTTCACCTTTGGTATTTGATTATGCGGGATGCCCAGAATGTCAAACAAGATTCCGTAATTTTTGTGTTTGCTGAAACGGAAGAAAAAATGATGTTAAGTATTCAAATAAGACCGTTGCAAATATTTATTTAAGTTTATGTTTTTCAATTTTGAAAATAGAATTAAAAAAATATCAATGCAGGAGAAATGGATTTTTTTCAAAATTGCTAAAAACCTTTTTAATAAATTGATTCCCATTATTTTCGGGCCACTGTTGAAAGGAGGGAGGAAGGTGCTTAATTTTGTTTGCTATGGACTATTTTTAAACAAAATCTAAGTGATCAGAGTAAGTTAGTTCGAAATTGAGCACAGACAATGAACTAATAACCTTTTTGTCTGAAAAAATCTGTCAAAATTCATCAAATGCACCAAATTACATTACAATTATTTTTTTAAATAAAAAAAATAAATTTATAATCGTATTTTTGTAAACAGTACCAAACATCATTTTGCAAACTTTTCAAAAAAAGGTGCAGGTGGTTATATTCTGCATGACCAATATGACAAAGAACTTTGTACAAAATTCCTAAAAAAATATTCTATTACATTTTATTTTTAAATCATTGCCTATTTATTTAATCCTGAATAATTTATTCTAATTAAATGTTTCCAATCTTTGGCACCTCTGTGGAAATAAATTGCCAAAACACGAAAATATTGCCAAAACAAGTATGGTTCGGAAAATGCCACGGAACCGGCCACTCTAGGTTGTGGTCACCACAATCAAAATGGTTATTTTCATGTCCAGTATCAAAAACCATGAATTTTGATACCCATATTGCCCCAAGTCGGATGGTTCGATTAATGTCCTCCCGGTAGAACCTTCCTTGACACTGGCCACTCGGGTGTGGCCAATCCGGTCAAAATGGCCATTTTAGTTACCAGTTTCAAATACCATGAATTTTGATACCCATATTGCCCCAAGTCGTATGATTCGATTAATGTCCTCCCGGTAGAACCTTCCTAGGGCACTGGCCACTCCAGGTGTGGTTATTGTGCACATACTGTGTTCGTGTGTGTGAGCAATAAACACCGTGGATCGTCTTTGACGAAACCGCGATAGCACTGAAATTTTCTGAGGCTAAGTGCTAGCTTATATAGTTCGCATGAAATGTGGCAACAGTGGTGCCAAACCTCGCGTGAGAGTTTCGCGAAAGCAGGAGAGGAAGCAAAATTTGCACCATGTTGCCACATTTCATGCGAACTATATAAGCTAGCACTTAGCCTCAGAAAATTTCAGTGCCTAACGAGGTTTCGTCAAAGACGGATCCACGGTGGTAATTTTATTGCTCACACACACACACGCACATATTGAACGACACAGTATGTGCACCAAATTGGGAGGGATTCTATTCTAATGAAGATTGTTAGGAAGGTCACCGGAAAACCAGAAAAATTTGGGGCAATGAGGTTGGGACCACATTGGTAGAACATTGGCCACACCCGGAGTGGCCATGGCTCTGGGGAAGGTTCTTCCGGGGGGACATTTACCGAACCATACAACTTGGGGCAATATGGGCATCAAAATTCATGGTTTTTGAAACTGGTAATGAAAATGGCCATTTTGACCGGATTGGCCACACCCAGAGTGGCCAGTGCCCTGGAGAAGGTTCTACCGGGAGACATTAATCGAACCATACAACTTAAGCCGGGACTGTAGTGTAGGGGTAAGCGTGATTGCCTCTCACCCAGTCGGCCTGGGTTCGATCCCAGACGGTACCGGTGGCATTTTTCGAGACGAGATTTGTCTGATCACGCCTTCCGTCGGACGGGAAGTAAATGTTGGCCCCGGACTAACCTAAAAGGTTAGGTCGTTAGCTCAGTCCAGGTGTAGGAATCGTCTCCCTGGGTCCTGCCTCGGTGAAGTCGCTGGCAGGCAGTTGGACTCACAATCCAAAGGTCGTCAGTTCGAATCCCGGGGTGGATGGAAGTTTAGGTGTAAAAAGAGGTTTGCAATTGCCTCAACAATCAAGCCTTCGAACACTTAGTTTCGAGTAGGAATCTCGTAATCGAGAACGCAAAGGCAAAGCTGTAGAGCGAATAATTTGATTTGATTTTGATTTTTTTTTTTTGACAACTTGGGGCAATATGGGTATCAAAATTCATATTGGTTTTTGAAACTGGCAATCAAAATGTCCCGCCCGTGTGGATCAATCGGACCGCGCACTAGACCCACAATCCGGAGGTTGCTGGTTCGAATCCCGCGGCGGGCGCTCTAAAATTCTAAGTGTAAATATGGGTATCCGGCGCCGTCGCTCCGTGCCGTACTCAAACACTTAGGAGCCCAGGGCGGCGAAGTCCTTGTAGTTAAAAGGAAGACACTAATGGTTGGTACTAGCAATGGTGGCCGACAGCTATAAAGTCAACTTCGTTTTTACAATTAAAATGGCCATTTTGACCGGATTGGCCACACCCAGAGTGGCCATTGCCCCGGGCAAGGTTCTTCCGGGGGACATTTACCGAACTATACGACTTGGGGTAATATGGGTATCAAAATTGCCCCAAGTCGTATGGTTCGATTAATGTCCCCCCGGTAGAACCTTCTCCAGTGCACTGGCCACTCCGGGTGTGGCCAATCCATTCAAAATGGCCATTTCCATTACCAGTTTCAAAAAACATGAATTTTGATACCCATATTTCCCCAAGTCGTATGGTTCGGTAAATGTCCCCCCGGAAGAACCTTCCCCAGGGCACTGGCCACTCCAGGTGTGGCCAATATTTGGTGCACATACTGTGTCTTTCAATGTGTGCGTGTGTGTGTGTGAGCAATAAAATTACCACCGTGGATCCGTCTTTGACGAAACCGCGATAGGCACTGAAATTTTCTGAGGCTAAGTGCTAGCTTATATAGTTCGCATGAAATGTGGCAACAGTGGTGCCAAACTCTCGCGTGAGAGTTTCGCGAAAGCAGGAGAGGAAGCAAAATTTGCACCATGTTGTCACATTTCATGCAAACTATTTAAGCTAGCACTTAGCCTCAGAAAATTTCAGTGCCAACCGTGGTTTCGTCAAAGACGGATCCACGGTGGTAATTGTATTGCCCATACACACACACGCACACATTGGAAGACACAGTTTGTACACCAACTTGGGAGGAATTCTGTGTTAATGAAGATTGTAAGGATGGTCACCGGAAAACCAGAATGATTTGAGGCAATGGGGTTGGAACCACATTTATAGGATATTGGCCAAACTCGGAGTGGCCAGTGCCCTGGGAAAGGTTCTACCGGGGGGACATTAATCGAACCATACGACTTGAGGCAATTTTGATACCAATATTACCCCAAGTCGTATAGTTCGGTAAATGTCCCCCCGGAAGAACCTTCCCCAGGGCTATGGCCACTCCGGGTGTGGCCAATCCGGTCAAAATGGCCATTTCCATTACCAGTTTCAAAAACCATGATTTTTGATACCCATATTGCCCTAAGCAGTATGGTTCGATTAATGTCCCCCCGGTAGAACCTTTCCCAGGGCACTGGCCACTCCGGGTGTGGCCAATCCGGTCGAAATGGCCATTTTCATTACCAGTTTCAAAAACCATGAATTTTGATAACCATATTGCCCCAAGTCGTATGGTTCGGTAAATGTCCCCACGGAAGAACCTTCCCCAGGGCACTGGCCACTCCGGGTGTGGCCAATATTCTATCAATGTGGTCCCAACCCCATTGCCCCAAATCATTCTAGTTTTCCGGTCACCTTCCTAACAATCTTCATTAGAACAGAATTCCTCCCAATTTGGTGCACATACTGTGTCGTTCAATGTGTGTGTGTGAGCAATAAAATTACCACCGTGTCTTTGACGAAACCGCGATAGGCACTGAAATTTTCTGAGGCTAAGTGCTAGCTTATATAGTTCGCATGAAATGTGGCAACAGTGGTGCCAAACTCTCGCGTGAGAGTTTTGCGAAAGCAGGAGAGGAAGCAACATTTACTACGTGCTTTCAGCCAATCAGCAGCCGGGATTTTCTTGCATTCATTTTTTATTTTCATCTTAACTTTTAAGTACTTTAACAAAGTTTTATCAACTTTGTGAGGTAGTCAACTTGTACTTTAAGACTTCCCCTTTCGTTTGGTGTGTAAAACATAAAGATTGTTTGAATGGGGGGAAGATATAAGCATTTGAAAAACGACAGAAAATCGTTACATTTCGCTTCGCGAAATTTTGGATTGACACCCGTAGACAGTGCCCTTAGGACAAAGTTCTTTGTCAAAATTTAAATGATTTTAAAATTGAAGCAACAAATAAATAAAAAAAACTAAAGTATTTTAAATTATCTATGACACAATTGCGGAAAACGTAAGATGCTTTTCAACAGCAAAATCCAAGTTTCCAGCTTGTCACCAAAAAAAACCCATAGGTCCACCAAAAATCCATTACCTCCGGAATTTCATCGATATTGGCCCGATCGGGCCAGCCGAAAGTCTCATTTGCATAAACCCTCACCGCACCGTGTCATGAGCTGGCATACATTAGTGGCCTTTTTCCGGGTTGGCGCGAACGAAGAAATCCATTACGGATCGACCACAGCCGGCCACCCGGTTTTTTCTATTGACGAAGGAAATTAATATCATGGAAAATTAAAAGTGTGGCGCAAAACCTTCCAGGGATCAGACTGGGTCGGTTCTAGCACGCGTTGACCGGGAGTTTGGAATTCATTAAATTGATTGAGCATTTTTCCATTAGAAAGTGACACATTTGCTGGTGGAGAGGTGCTGGAAGAAAAAGTGTTTGAACTAGGGAACAAGAAGTTGGGAGTGGATTGAAAAATACCTTCGAGGACCAATATGACACGATCCGGACGTTAATTGGAGCAAGCTGTGAGTGGACGGAATTCTTTGGGGAGATATTGAAATTCAAATTAAGCATTTTGCAGCCAAAAGAGTCTTTCTAGAGCAGCGTTTAACCTCTCTAATAGAATACATACCCATCGTCGGCAAACCATACATCAAAGATTTCGTGCGAATTCCACTTTGTACCGGATTCGCCATTTCTCGGATCACCCGAGTGGAAAAGCTTTGCACGCGCGCTAAAAGCTCCTCCCAGCATCCGGAGCGCGCACACACACACGTGTACGTGAAAACTCGGTCACACTGTGATATTTGCTCCCAATCAACCACCACCGCACCACCATCAGCGGAGTGATTAATGACCACGTCGCACACAAAGCGTCGAATCACGCCCGGAATCTCCCGGGGAATGGCGGGAAATGGTTCCCACGGCTGGGATGTAGGGGGAGGGTGTGGTGGGGGGAGGAAGAACCCTGGAACGTGTTACCGATGGTCCATTTACACACTGCCCAGGAGATATCCATTTTGGGGGGTGAATAGTGTGATCCAATGAAGAGTTGTGAGCTTGATGATGGATTTGGAGTTTGTTATACTGATCTCGCGTTACTACTTAATTAATCCTGAGCAATTCTCCACGCAATCGGTATTTTTTTTGGAATTTTATTTTTTGTATTTTTTAATTCGACTGAAAATTTTTTGGTGCCTTGGTATGCCCAAAACTTGATTTGCAAAAAAACACTATTTTAATTTTTTTTATATGTTTTAGAGGACATCAAATGCCAACTTTTCAGAAATTTCCAAGTTGTGCAAAAAATCTTTGACCGAATTATGAATTTTTTAATCAATACTGATTTTTTCAAAAAATCGAAATATCGGTCGTAAAAAAATTTCAACTTCATTTTTCGATGTAAAATCGAATTTGCAATCAAAAAGTACTTTAGTGAAATTTTGATAAAGTGCACCGTTTTCAAGTTAAATCTATTTTTAGCTGACTTTTTTGAAAATAATCGCAGTTTTTCATTTTTTTAAATTAGTGCACATGTTTGCTCACTTTTGAAAAAATATTTTTGGAAAGCTGAGAAAATTCTCTATATTTTGCTTTTTTGAACTTTGTTGAAACGACCCTTAGTTGCTGAGATATTGCCATGCAAGTGTTTAAAAACAGGAAAATTGATGTTTTCTAAGTCTCACCCAAACAACCCACCATTTTCTAATGTCGATATCTCAGCAACTAATAGTCCGATTTACAATGTTAAAATATGAAACATTCGTGAAATTTTCCGATCTTTTCGAAAAAACTACTTTCAGAAATTTTAAATCAAGACTAACTTTTTAAAAGGTCCAAAAGTTCGATATTACGCCCTTTTGAAATGTTTGTCTTGGTTTATTTTTTTTTTCGAAGAGATCGGAAAATTTCACGATTGTTTTATATTTTAAAATTGTAAATCGGACCATTAGTTGCTGAGATATCGACATTAGAAAATAGTGGGCTGTTAGGGTGAGACTAAGAAAACATCAATTTTCCTGTTTTTAAACACATGCATACCAATATCTCAGCAACTAAGGGTCGTATCAACAAAGTTCTAAAAAGCAAAATATAAAGAATTTTCTCAGCTTTCCAAAAATATTTTTTTTAAGTGGGCAAACATGTGCACTAATTTAAAAAAAAATGAAAAACTGCGACTATTTTCAAAAAAAGTCACATAAAAATGGATTTAACATGAAAACGGTGCACTTTATCAAAATTTCACTACAGTACTTTTTGAATATGCAAATTTGGATGGGAGCTGGTCCAACGATGTACACGAACGGGACCAACTTTTTTCGAAAGATCTCGCCGAGACATGAAAAAAAGTCTTCTGGACCAACTCTCTAAACCCCGGGGTTCAAAAGTTACAAGTTGTTGAAGTTTGAGCATTTTGGGTTAAAATGTACAAAAAATCGTATTTTTGCTATTTCTAAAATCATTCATAAAATCTCTGTTTCATTATGGATTTCGATTTTCGTGACTTCATTCGACGCGTATCAGCAAAAACTATGAGTTCTGATATGTCTTAGCATGATTGAAACATGATTTCTCTTGTTTTTATTCGTTTGAACCGTTTGTGCAAGAGGCATCCCATAGAAACAAGTCGAAACTTCAAGGTTTTGAAACCGGATTCGACCCAAACTGCTTCAGTGAGTATGGAAGGCTTCAGTGCAATGTTGTAACAACTTATTGGGATGGTCTGAGTCATCCGAGAACTCCTTGGAGTTAAGACCGGTGAGTCTACCGCCGTAACAAGCAAGATGTCGGCGGTATTTGACCACGGATCATACCCGCATGACTTCAGACAGTATGGTAGACTGCCTTGTTAATGTGTTGGGATGTCTTTGGTCATCCTAGGACTCCCTGGAGTTTAGATATTTGGGTCACTGTAACAAGAAGGTCGATGATTTTTAACCGCGCATCATAACCGCAAAGATTTAGTGAGTATGGCAGACTGTATTGCTGTTATGTTGGGATGTTCTGGACCATTCCAGGGAGTCCTTGTAACAGCCGTAGACCTACAGATCATAACTCCAGGGAGTCCTTGGAAGACCCAGGACATCCTAACACATTAGCAAAGTAGTCTACCACACTCACTGAAGCTATGCGGGTATGTTCCGTTGTCAAAACCGGTCGACATTTTGCTTGTTACGGTAGTAGACCCACAGATCTTAACTCCAGGTAGTCCTAGGAGAACCCAGGGCACTCCAACACATCAGCATAGTAGTCTACCATACTCACTGAAGCCATGCGGGTATGATCCGTGGTCAAAAACCGCCGACATCTTGCTTGTTACGGCGGTAGACTCACCGGTCTTAACTCCAAGGAGTTCTCGGATGACTCAGACCATCCCAATAAGTTGTTACAACATTGCACTGAAGCCTTCCATACTCACTGAAGCAGTCTGGGTTGGACCCGGTTTCAAAACCTTGAAGTTTCGACTTGTTTCTATGGGATGCCTCTTGCACAAACGGTTCAAACGGATAAAAACAAGAGAAATCATGTTTCAATCATGCTAAGACATATCAGAACGGTTTTATCCCTTATCCCCGAATCCCACTTTCCCGAATCCCATATCCCCGAAAATCATTTCCCCGAAAATTCCACATCCCCGAAAATCATTTCCCCGAAAGTGCCACTTCCCCGAAAATCATTTTCCCGAAAATTCCACATCCCCGAAAATCATTTTCCCGAAAATTCCATATCCCCGAATGTCATTTACCTGAATGGCCATTTTACCGAACTGTCGTTTTCCCGAATTTACATTTACCCGAATGGTTACCTCACCAAAAAATCAATTTTCCCGAATGATAACCTAGTTATAAACTAAATTGTTATTTAGGGATTTTTTTCAATAAAAGTGTGGCTTTAATATTAAATTATGTGTTTTGTAAGACTAAAAAAAAAAACAAATAACCGTAGAAGGCCATTAATAAACCACGCGGACACTTCAAGAGTGCTGGGTATTGAAGAATTCGACGACGTTTTTTCCGCTAGGTTCGCTGTTGTTCCAGCGGTGTTCGGAATGACAGCCCCCATACAGTTTGAGCAGTTTTTAGGGAAAAATCGCGTTTATGATGAAAAATCAAGCATTTTCAGAAAAGTGGGATATTGCAAAGTGTGGCAATTTCGCTAACGATCATAATGCGTGGTGATTTGTAGTGATTAATTGTGACTGGAATTTTATTAAAACGATTTTTCTAAAAAGATGATCGATATTTTGGATAACTTGAGTTAAATGTTGCAAAAGTTAAAAGTAATGATGAAATGTTATGTAAAAGTGTTAAAACTTTACTTCTCTTCCCCTTTGACCAAAATATTGGCCTTAAAAATGCATTTTGGCGATTTTTTGGAAAAATTCGAATAACTGGCAATTTTTTGAGAAAATTATTGTTATAATGCTGTAATATGACTCTAATAGTTTGTTCTATCAATAATACACACATAAGGAGCATTATCAATCAAATAAATCATATTTAAATCAATTTTTCAAAAGATCTTTTTGGTAAATTTGAGGAAAAAACACGAAAAATTAACTCAGCCCCTATGATTTTTACATCATTCGATTCGTTTATGCGATTGCCACACTTTACAATGACTTTCATCGACGTTAAAAAATATTTGAAGGAAATAAAAATCAAAAACTGCAAAAAAAATAATATTTCCAAGCACGCTGTCATTCCGAACATCGTTGCGTAGTGCTTCTACTCGCCACCAGGATGCGTGCACGTTTCTGTCGAATCTCTCAATTGAGATCATCCACGTTCCATAAAAAAAGATTTTTTTTTTTTTTGTAGCGGCCATTTTCAGAAAGGACAATTTTCCAAAACGGTATAGAGAATTTGCAGCATAGCTAAAAGACGCGTGTCGCCACCTATGAACAAATAGCGTAAACCTATGATTTTTAGAAAAAAATGTGTTTTTTCCTTCCTAATCAACATTTTTATAAAACTTATGCCGGATTCGGATGAGAAAAATTATTTCCAACAATTTGGTGTATAACTTTCCAATATTTGTTTGATTTTTCTATGAGAAAACTGTAGATTTAGAAAAAGATAGTAATTTGGACTATTTGGCAAGAAAGTCTGTAAAAAATCAATACAAATTGTTGAATATACGTTAACACATCTGTTATCAACTATATAACTGTTTATTTCTTTGATATATACGGGGAAACTCATTTTTTCGTGTTCCAAAACATGTTATTTAAAGAAAAAGGTCACAATTTTTTGCGCGCCCAAAAGTTGATGTTCATTATTTTAAAGCAAAAAATTTTTCTCGTCTTTTGCAACCAGTTTCATGAAGATTGATGCAGGGAATCATGAGAAATAAGCGATTTTGTTCTTTAATCGACAGAAAGGCATACGACTTTAGGCAAGTAACCTCATTTTGGCGCCACCTACATTTGAAACGCAGTCGCGCTGCAAAACCTCAATCAACGATAGCTTTATGCGACGACTCGATGCGCAGGATTTTGTTTGTTCTAGATTTTGTTTGACTGAACTGATTTTTCTTTATCAATTTTGGTTGGATTTTTTTTTTTATTTTTTTTTACGTCCAATTCGAGTTCTGCAATCAACCCTTTTAATCTTATCTAAATAGTTGATTATTAAATTACAAAATGCATTTTTTGAATATTTCATAACCGCCATTTTAGATTCAATATTGGGTAATTCTCCGCCAACTCACACAGCAGTTGCCCCGACCCCTCTTCGATTTGCGTGAAACTTTGTCCTAAGGGGTAACTTTTGTCCCTGATCACGAATCCGAGGTCCGTTTTTTTATATCTCGTGACGGAGGGGCGGTACGACCCCTTCCATTTTTGAACATGCGAAAAAAGAGGTGTTTTTCAATAATTTGCAGCCTGAAATGGTGATGAGATAGAAATTTGGTGTCAAAGGGACTTTTATGTAAAATTAGACGCCCGATATGATGGCGTACTCAGAATTCCGAAAAAACATATTTTTCATCGAAAAAAACACTAAAAAAGTTTTAAAAATTCTCCCATTTTCCGTTACTCGACTGTAAAATTTTTTGGAATATTTCATTTTATGGTAAATTTAATGTACTTTTCGAATCTACATTGACCCAGAAGGGTCATTTTTTCATTTAGAACAAAATTTTTCATTTTAAAATTTCGTGTTTTTTCTAACTTTGCAGGGTTATTTTTTAGAGTGTAACAATGTTCTACAAAGTTGTAGAACAGACAATTACAAAAATTTTGATATAAATACATAAGGGGTTTGCTTATAAACATCACGAGTTATCGCGATTTTACGAAAAAAAGTTTTGAAAAAGTTGGTCTACATCGATCATGGCCATTCATGGTCACCCGCGACAGACACGGACGACGAAACAAAGAGAAACGCAGAAAGTAACTTTTTCGAAACTTTTTTTCGTAAAATCGCGATAACTCGTGATGTTTATAAGCAAACCCCTTATGTCTATATATCAAAATTTTTGTAATTGTCGTCTCTACAACTTTGCAGAACATTGTTACACTCTAAAAAATAACCCTGCAAAGTTAGAAAAAAAACGAAATTTTAAAATGAAAAATTTTGTTCTAAATGAAAAAATGACCCTTCTGGGTCAATGTAGATTCGAAAAGTACATTAAATTTCCCATAAAATGACATGTTCCAAAATTTTTTACAGTCGAGTAACGGAAAATGGGAGAATTTTTAAAAATTTTTTAGTGTTTTTTTCGATGAAAAATACGTTTTTTTCGGAATTCTGAGTACGCCATCAAATCGGTCGTCTAAATTTACATAAAAGTCCCTTTGACACCAAATTTCTATCTCATCACCATTTCAGGCTGCAAATTATTGAAAAACACCTCTTTTTTCGCATGTTCAAAAATGGAAGGGGTCGTACCGCCCCTCCGTCACGAGATATCAAAAAACGGACCTCGGATTCGTGATCAGGGACAAAAGTTACCCCTTAGGACAAAGTTTCACGCAAATCGAAGAGGGGTCGGGGCAACTTTTCCCGATTTCGTGTGAGATGGTAGAGAATTACCGTATTACTAAATCAATTTAAAGTAGTTTAGGGGCTATACTTAAGCTCGACAGCTGATTTTGGTTGCCAAGGTCCCGAGTAACAATTACAAATTTTTGCGGTAGTCGGGCCTGAACGTGTGCAAACACGTTCTGACCTGAAATCCCTTTGGCCAGTTGTCGCACTTACATCAATTTGAATATTCAAAATTCAAGTGAAGCTCGTAATTTTTTGAACGTTCAATTGTGGACATGATACTTTATTGATCGCTACTTCCCCAAACCCGGTCAGGCGGGTATGGCCGTTGCCCAGAACCGCGCGCGCGGTTCTGGACAACGGCCATACCCGCCTGACCGGGTTCGGGGAAGTGGCGTTCGGGGAAATGGCCGTTCGGGATTATGGTCATTCGGGAAAATGATTTTCAGGGATGTGGAAAATTAGAGAAAGTGGCCATTCGGGAAAATGGTTTTCAGGGGAAGTCGCCACTCGGGGATGTGGCCGTTCGGGGAAATGGATTGTTCGGGGAAATGATTTTCGGGTAAATGACTTTTCGGGAAAGTGTCTTTTCGGAGATGTGGCATTCGGGGAAATGTCTCTTCGGGAATGTGGGTTTCGGGGAAATGTCATAGATTCTTTCGAACAGGTAAGGTTTTTCTCAAGATTATTATTTTTAAAACACGTCCATGCACTATTTCGGAAAAAAAGTTTTTTCAGTAATGTTTAGAAAAATAGTTACGTTAACAATTTTAGTTTTAATCCCGGGGTGACTTTGATAGTCATAGTTTTTCTTGTTAAAATCATATCTTAATGTTCAAACTTTATTTGTACGCTAAATGTACCACACGGAAAGGGGATCCATCGCCAAATCGCGATAAAGTTCGCTAAAACTAGCGAAAAATGTCGCTAATTTCTCAGCCTGCACAAAAATTACCTGGAATCGCTAATTTTTATCGCTGGTTTGGAAACCGATGAAATTCTACCAAACCAGTGAAAAAAAAACACTGGTTTGGTGAAAAATGTCGCTGTTTGGGGGATCAGTTTTGCTAGAATCAGAAAATTTTTTCGCTGGTTTGGAAAAAGCGGCAGGGCACCAAAATCAGCCAGGAGATTATTGTACTGGTTTTGGGAAACAATTCGCTGGTCCAGCGGATTTCTTCACTGGACCAGTGTTCTTTTACGCTGGATCAGCGTTTTCTATCGCTGACGTCCGGGTTTTTTTCCGGCGGCAGCAGCTCGTACCAAAATCAACCAGCAGATTATTCTACTGGTTTCGGCGAAAAATCCGCTGGTTCAGCGAATGTTTCCACTGGACCAGTGTTTTTGCACTGGATCAGCGTTTTTATCACCGACGTTTGTTTTTTGTTTTGGCGGCAGAAGCCTATGCCAAAATAAACCAGAGGATTTGAGAACCAGAGATTAATTGGGAATCGTGTAAAGATTTCGCAGTAACGGAAGCAGAATTAAAAGAAAGTCCAGCCAGGTTGTACTTACTTGCCACAGCACAAACTGTTCCGCGGCCATGGTCAAGTTCCTCGCCTACGATTCTTGCTGCCACCTGCGACAATTTGTGCACTCATCTATGCAGCAGTACAAATACATCTCCAGCTTCACTGCACCGTATTTTTCTGCTGCGAGAACTTTATGGAAACGTGCTTCTTTTCATTGAAAAGAACCATCACCTGTTGAGTATGTATTTTAATGCTGAACACTTGATGCAGAACTTTTTCATGTTTTTTTGTTTTGAAAAAAAAACCCTAAAGCAATTCGATTGCCACAAATCGCTTCCAAACGTGAACAATAACAAACATTTATGACGGCTGTCGGAAGGATGTGTATCAAACCAGCGAAAACTTTCGCTGGAAAAGAAACCGTTTCGGAAATAACAAACCAGCGAAACCAAGTTGCTGGATTTGATTTCGCGCAGCCACCTTTTTCAGCGAAAAAATTCGCTGGTTTAGAGAAAAATTTCGCTGATATCAGCAAAACCAACCCAGCAAAATTCGGTCGCTGGTTTGGCGATCGATCCCCTTTCCGTGCATCACTAAAGTAGCTGATATAGTTTTAAGAAAAAAAAATCAATGTTTTTGTTTAGTTAACTAAGTGTATAAGCTTTTTAGCAAAATACATATAAATTTTAGGTAAAATTGTTAAAAAGTCGGAATTTTGCCTGAAATTTGTTAAAACTTGTTTTGTTTATAAAATTATCGATTTATATTGCATTTTATACTGAATTTCAAGCACGAATCACAGATTTTCACATTTTACATATAATTTGTTCAACTGAAATTGCATATAAAGTTGGTGATTTTTTTAAATTGTGTTTCAAAAACAAAATATTATATATTATTTACAATTTTTTTAACCTTCTCCTAGTGAAAAAATGTCTAAAGAATCCGAAAATGCATTCCGTTTTCCGATTAAAAATCATGTTCATTGAGAAAATCATGACACTTTGAGAAGTTTAAAATAATGACTTTCATCAACATTTTCTTAACTATACTTAACTAACTTTTTAAACTTGTCAAAATTTTATGAAAAGTTCTTGTTGAGGTACTTCGAACACTTCTCTACCACGGTCAGTATGTTTCTAAACCATTCCTTACGTATTTTAACTGTACTCTTCATTTTGCGTAAAAATCGCTAACCTATCAAAGTCACCCCGGCTATCAAAGTCACCCCGTTTTACGGTACTGAATCCTTCATGTATAGAAAGCACTGAGTTCTTCACGCTGAATCCTTCACGTACGTAAGGTACTAAGTCCGCAATTTCTTTTAGACTAGTCTTAAAATCACTAACTCAACAAAAAGAAGATAAAGTTGTTTGGACCACTCTACCACGCACCGCGAAGCACCCACGACCATCGTCACGACCTCGCTGGAAACCGTAGATGGAAATGATTGGTCCCGGGCTCGTCGGGTAACCACGACCACCACCACCAGCGATTCCGTGCCTGGGTCAAAGGATCAAAGGTCCAATGGACAGTGTGCGCTAGCAGCGGTACTACGTCGCGGCAATATGGAAATTGCTTGATTGAAGGGTGCTCGTAATACGGATTCCCACACCCCGCTTCGAAGCATCGACGTTGAACACATTGTTTCTGAAATCTGGGGATTCGTTGGGGGAAACGGTTCCATCCGGACTAATCGAGGTAATGATAAGGATGAAGAGGGATCATTTGCGAATCAATCGTAGAGCAATATCGTTGAGATGAATGCTGGTTTGCAAAGATCTTGCTTCTTCAACATGACTACATGTAGTTCCGTAAAATCTCTTGTGGCACCGGACAAAGACTCGCCCCATTGTGTTACTACATCAAGGGTTAATAGACTAGAAGAGGAGAAAAATATCCTGAAAAGCACCGACCATCTCATTCTGCCCTCCCTAGTCCCAAGCTCGTTGATGGTTTCAATTAAGTTACAAAAGATTGTTAATGGAGCTGAAAAAAGGGCTGAAATATTATCCATCTCGGGAGAGTGGTCCGCCGGCTGCTGCCACACTTTTACTGCAGCATTATGGGACCATCAGGGTGAATCCTTCAACCGATGTTGGTGGAAGATGTAGTATAAAGTGACACTTGCTGCTGCTCCTCAAACGGTGATGATAAGTGATCGTTAATTTTGCCCACAAGTGGTATCGGTCAAGATGATGGATTTATTGGTTGGAATCAACTTCTGGCATTAAGCATTGTCTAACTTTGACTGACTTTGACTGACGTACTTTATTTCCAACAGCAATATTTCTGTTAGAAGCATTTCCACCTTCCTATTCATAACCTTGGTAGCTCACCCCGACTAGTTCTTGGAGATTTACGACACCGGACATTTGCCCCATGAGGTAGAATCTGCTCGTCATCACTTTCGTGCACCAATGAATGATGACCTTCCGTCATCCGGAGCCATCTTTCCCGTTAATGGAGCTGCCAGCAAGAAAAATTGACTAGTTTTATTAGAAAATTGATAAAGTCCGGCACCTGGTGAACTTATCATCAAATCTCGCGAAGAGAGCCTATTTCAAGATGAAAGCAGTGGCATTTTACATTTTTAACGACGCAGTATTTCTTGGTTTAAAAAAAACGTAAGTCTTTTCGAAATCCATACACGTGTCGTTAAAACTAACTTGGCTTGACTTTGTAGTCGTGTGTTTCGTGTCACGGCATCCGCGGCTAAGTCTTCATGTTTTCTTGTGAGCCAAGAACGTGCCCGCGTCAGCCTCGAGGAAAGGTATGTCACTGTGACACACTCACACACGTTGTGAACGTGCGCCTCGGGGTAGCGTAACGCAAAGTTGACGAAAAGAAGTTTAAAGTTTTTCGAAGCATGGCTAGGGTGATTCTATGTAAGGGTGGCTCGACATGATCGATTTTTCAGAAAAGTAGAACTTTTCAGCTTTTATTTTGAAAAGTGTTGCTATTCGATTCTGTTATTTTTGGTACAGAAAAGTAGGCTATTTCGTCGTTCAAGAATGACAGGAAAAGTAAATAGTTTCACGACGGAATTGAAAAAAAATGTATGGAACTCGTTGCAAAACTTGATTTTTTCAGCACTCTTCGCTCCTCGGTGAACCTCGTTGGATGAATGTACGACTCGTGCTGAAAAAAACCTCTTTTTGCAACTTGTTGCATAAACTACTATTCTTGCCTTCTTCTTCTTCACTGCTAGTACCTACTTTGATAGATATTTCAAAATCTTTATTTCAAACCCCACCTCCGTGTATGCACGAGTGCAAGCAGCAGTCAAGTGCTCAGTGCTCTATCGTTTTTTCGAAATTTTTCGCCGTAATTTACCGTGATTAGCCGCGAGTTTGCTCCAACAGCATGCCAAGGGCCGGCCGTGGCCGTGGCAGTTCGAGTGCGGCCTCGAAAAACCCGCGAAGTTCGTCTACCGGCCGTGTGCAAAAAGGTAAACAAACCAACGCCGCGTCGACCGCCATCGCGCCGGGGAGTGTGTGCGCCAAAGGATTCGACCCCAAGTTATTACACCCTAATTACCGTGTCCAGGGCCGCAGCCCTATAAGGCTCCGTTCAGCTACTTCCGGCAATCCATCTACCGATGGCGCTTCAACATCCGCCAACATTCCCACCAGTAACAAGTTCGCGAGACTGAGTGACGAGGAAAGCAACAACAACAACACCGACGGTAGCACTACCGACGACGACGACGACGATGGTCGTGCACGGAAGAAAGTTATTTCGCCAAAAAAAGTAATTACTCCGAAGGAACGACGACCACCACCAATTTTCGTTTTGGACACGTTGGCGGACGATGTTGACGAGCAGCTGGAAGGCCTCGTGTACTGCCTCAAAATAGGTAAATCGTCAGTGCAAGTGTTCACATTTGACCAAAAGAACTTCGACCTGGTTGTGGAGAAATTGAAGCGTAAAAACTTCAAGTTCTACACATTCGACCCCGTGCAGAAGACCGCTGTTAAGATCGTCTTGCAGGGGTATCAAGACCGCCCGATCTCCGTCCTCAAGGAGCACCTCTCGGGTGTCGGAATAACGCCGCGAGACATAAAAGTTCTCTCGCGGAAGACAACTGTCACAGGTACACACACACTGTACCTGTTGTACTTCGACCGCGGCACCGTCAAAATTCTAGACCTGCGGCGGACTAAGGCGTTGGACGGTTTTTGGGTAAACTGGCGGTTTTACTCCAAAAATCCGACGGACGCAGCGCAATGTCACCGTTGCCAGAAATTCGGCCACGGCTCGCGGAACTGCAACCTCCGGCCCCGCTGCGTGAAGTGCGGTGAGTCACACCTCTCGGAGGTGTGCGCACTGCCACGAAAGGCGGACTTGGGGGAAAACGCAGAACAAACCAAGCCGCGCGTAAAGTGCGCGAACTGTGGCGGTAACCATACCGGTAATTACCGCGGATGCGTCGCGCGAAAGTCCTACCTCGAGGAGCAGGAAAAGAGGAAGAAGAAAGCAGCAGCATCCCACCCTTCTCAACGAAGTACGAGCGCAGCCGTTCCTGCAGCTGGCCAGCGTACGGTTCCAGCGGACAACCCAGCGATCCCTCCTGGCTGGGGGCGATCGTTTGCCAGCGTGGTCGCGGCCGGTAGCGGCAATGCGGCCCAGCAAGAAGTCACCGGGGAAGATCTCTTTACCCTGCCGGAGTTCTTTGCTCTCGCGGGGAGATGATGACGCGGTTTCGGACCTGCCGTAACAAGGCGGAGCAATTTCTGGCCCTCGGGGAGCTGATGATTAAGCACATCTATAAAGGATAAAAACTGTGATCACAGTTTTAAGCTTTTTCTATTTCTATCCCCTTTCCCTTGCAATTTTAGTAAGTTTTTTTCTTAACTTTTTCTTACTTTCGGTAACCCCTTAACTACAAGCAACAATTGTTCCAATATGGATTATGATGTAACACACAGCTGAAAGGAACTCCAAAACTCTGTTTTGTACCTTTAAAGAACTTATTGTATCTGATTACTCACCAATAAAACCGAATTTGAATTTGAATTATTTCAAACCCAATAAAGAAGCATTCTAGCAAAATGGTGTCTTAGGAAAAGTTGTTGTATATGAATGTGGCTTTAATTTAAAATTATTGACATGCAGGGTGACACACCTACAGGGTGTCAACCAAGCCCTAACTTCTAGTGGTGGATTTTTAAAGCGTTGTTGTCTTAGGAAAAGTTGTTAAGCTACTTATGTCAAGAAATATTGACATGGTTGGAAGCAGGGTTACCAGGTCAAAACTAGAAAAATCTGGCAAAGTATCGATAAAAAATCTGGAAAAATATGGCAGACGAAAATCTAGCCATTCTCATATGAATTAATTCAAAAAGAAGAGCGAGAGCGCTCAGAGCTGCGAGAGAGAACAACGAGCGAGAAAACAGCAATATGCGCGTGGTCGGCGAAAGAGAGAATGAAGATTGTCAAATCAGTTTTGTGGTTGATTTGCGTGGAATAACTAAAACGTGTTCTTTGTGAATTGCAAAATATCTGTGTTTTGATTATAATAGAAAATCCCCGTTCACGACACATGTTTGAGTTGATTCAAGCATACACACTTCGAAAAAATTGTGTAATATTCCGTCTTTTTGATGCACATAACTGGAGCGTCAAAAAAGACGCAACATTACGTCTGATTTTAAAATTACACGACCCAACCGCCATGGTTCAGTGAGTGTAAAATTACAGCTAACGCAATTTTGTCGGAAGCATTTCTTGTTGGATTTTCAAATGGTTCTTATTGGAATAAAACATCGCGTTGAAGATTATAACTTTTTCTTTATTTGTACTTTATCACTATAAATTATCGATTTTTTTCACCTTCACTTTTCTTCACTCACATTTTTTGTCTTTTCGGGCCTGCTTCGGAAAACCGAGAAATTCGTTCTCTTGATCACTTTTTCCTCCTCGTCCGAGAACCTGGCCATCTTCCATGAGGCCGTCTACGCTAATTAGGTCACTTAAATGGAGATTTCTTGCTTGTTGTTTGTGCTGACGGTTCTGGTTCGGTTCACTGCGCGTTTGCTGGTCAACTCCGCTCTTCTTCCGGGTTATTTCCAGTAGAATTTGGTCGGCGGCTATGATGGAACCTCCACTTGTTCAGAAAACTTTTCGGAACACAGAACCAGTATCAGCTTCAGAAGCTTGTGCTGGATAGTGGCTCCGGAGAAGAAAACAGGTCCAAAAACCCGGAAATTCCAATAGGAGCAGGTTTCGAGCCGGGATCTTTCGAGATTGCCTCTTCCACTCTAAAATAGAAAAACAACAACAGATATTCGGGTTACAATTTAAATTTCATGAAAAATCGATAAAACTTACCTCAAGAGATGATCTAATTGTCGTTTTCCTTGAATTCTAGCAGGTTTCAATGTGATTTTAGCGTAAAATGAAACAGCTACCTTGACAGCAGCAATTATTTTTGAGTCTACAAACATGGCTGACGTTTCTGCAGAGGCTTTGCACTGTCAAGTGGAACCGTGTAAAGTTCGGATAAATGTAACAGAAAATTACATCAAATAACACGCTCCATCTATGTGCATAATAATTGACCGAAAATTGAGCCATAATTAATTGAATCTTACATTTTTTATGATGTAAAATTGAGTTTCAACATCTACAAGATAATTTTTACAAGCTACGTCGGAAAAAACATAATATTACATCAAATAATTGATTACATGATTAAAAATTACGTTGAAACCATGATTACGTTAAATGTAAAATTCATATTTTTTTAGTGTGTATTTTGAGTTTTTGTGAATATTCGTTGTACAGTACCACATCTTTTCCGTATCAAATCTTCAGCTTTTGGATAAATTGTATGATAGATTTGGAGTCTATAGCAAAGTTTTAGGAATTTATGAAGACTTTACAGAAAAAATAGGTTCACAAAAAGCCGATTTTTTACTTTTTATGTTGCAATGACATGGATTTCTCAACGTCATATTTTTTTAAATTTTTGAAGTTTTTTTATATTTTTTACAGTTAAACCATTTCAGGCCAGAATTTAAAATAAAATACAGTTAATGATGGGAAAATGATTCTCTTGACCATAAAATAATTATAGGCTAGTTTTGGAAATTTGGATTTTGGATCATATATGACCCATCAGGCCTGAAAGGGTTATGGTACAAAACCCCGCTACTTTTGAGTAGCGGACCAATATTTTGCCGTCAGGTTACAATTTTCAACAAAAATGTGTTTTTTGAAAGGCAAATTAAAATCTCACTCAAAAAAAATTACTTCGAAACTGTTTATGTTTATTGAAACTTTCAAAATGTTGTTGTTCAAAAGGATAAAAAAATACAAATGTTTTTTGAATGAGATTTCTATTTTTATTGTTTATTGTTGAATTATTTTCTCCAGGTCCATGCAATATTTTTGGAAAAAAAAAGTTTTTTCAATGGTTTCAAAGTTTTTCAATCTTTTGAAATTCTTATTTTGAATTCCGGTGTGTGATAGTTAAGGTAGGAGTGAAAAAACTATATTTAAAACTTCAAGCCTAATTTTCAAACACAGTTATGCCTATGCCACAAATTTGACGTCTTTTTACGATCTGTGGTATAAAAAAAGTTTTTTGTTAAAAAAATCAGAAGTAAACGATATCCTAAATATCCTAAATAGTATTTTTTTCAGTTTAATTTAAAATTTTTGGAATACTTTCAAGCCCCCTGATTTTTCTAGGTACTTTATAAGAAGGGGGGGATAAACTTGAAATAAAGTTTTGCAATAGCCTTTCAAGCTATTTATCAAAGAACATTTAAATTGTTGGTAAAATTTAAATTTGAAGCACGAATCATAAGTTTATACATTTTTATAAAGTTCGTTCATCTAAAAATGCCTATTCATCTTTTCAGCACTTGTACCGAAAATTAATGCTTATCGATTCTATTTTTTTTAATATGTGAAAATAAGAACGCATTTTCGTTATTCGAAAATACCGGATACAGAAGTATAAAATAAACCTCTATTTTTTAAATAAATTTATGATCATGATTTATGGCAAACCCAATTTATTTCAACATTTTAACATCCTCCCTAAAACTAACCAGCAATATCCATCATGCACGGTTGCTGCAAAAGCTGCCGAGGACAAACTTTTCATCGTGCAAGCCACGGCCACATACACATTCACCTCTCGGGAAGTTCACATCTGTTTCCTTGTTGACAAGTTGATCGTGACACGTAAAAAAGAAACGTGCGGCCGCAGGAAAACCTGGCCCTGGAAAGCTGCCGGATTTTTTTTTCCTTGTCCTCATCGTCTTCACTTTTTCTCTCTTGTAAAGCAGAGACTGGTGCAGTGCGAAAAGGAATTTTATCTTTCTTTAGTGAAATTTAGTGTTTGATTATTTTTGTTTGTTTCAAAATTCAGATTTTTAAAAAGGTGGAATTGCAAATAAACCAAAATTTTGCGATTTCTTTAATTTTAATTTTTTTAGGTGGATTCTCAAATATATCTTGACAATTCCACAAGGTTTATTTTAAGCTGACTTTTCCCCCTTTTCGCCTTTTTCATCCTTTTCTTAACTGGAGAAATCGTGAGCAAAATTTCATCTTTCTCGTCATACAGCATATCATACAAACGTGGAAGCCAATGCAGAGAAGAAATCGAGCCATCATAAAAGATTGCAGCATAATAGCCGACCGAAACTTCCACACCACAGCAACATACCCAACCAAGAAGGACTTAGGGAGGGGGGGACTTAAACAACGTTGACGTGATTTATCCTGAAAGAGCTGTGAGATTTTTGGTCTGTGACTGTGACACTAATGAGCGGTGAGATGTCCTTTTTTATTGAAACGGTCGTGGAGAAATCTCACTCGCGAGCACAAATCGGACACTACGCAAAGCTGTTTTGAAGAAAGTTTGTCACTATCACATTTATCACTTCTGAATACTCTCTCTTATTTCGCCCTTTCTTTCTGTCATTTCTTTGTCACTCCAAGCTGATTTGAAATCATCGGCACTCTTTTCTGAGCATACTCTTTTGTGAGTGTCGCTGACGAGCAGAGTAGGCCAGGCAACTCACGAAGGGCTGCGTGAAGCGATCGTGTGCCAATCACTGGCTGCTTGCGACTCGTGGTGGCTCACAATTGGTTGCAGCCTGACGATGCAAGCGATTTGGTCGGGACTAAACGTACGTCATCCATAAAGTACGGCACGATGAAATTAGTCCTGATTCAGCCATAATTAATGTTATTACCAATGAATCTCTATCATGCACAAAAAGAGCGCGAATTAATTTAATTGCTGTAAGTAAATTGATACGTTCGACGAAGTTATCTAATATCGAGAGTGCATCCAAAATTCCAACTAAACTCTTAATGCTTTGTGATCAGTGTTGGCTGATTGGCTCTGAAACTGTAATTAAAAAGCTTTTCCAGTATGGAACGAGTGCTTTTCCTTTCCTAACAACCACATTCTATCAAAAATTGTGTGCAAATATTTTGATTCTATTTTCATCAAAGTTTGGCGGAAGCAATTCAATCAGATTTTGTTTAGGAAACTAGAAATAATTTATACAAATTAACGAGTCCATGTTATAATGGATTGAAGATGTAGCAGCAGTTTTCTATGAATTTTTAATTGGACGCAGCATCCGGAGTTTTCTATACTGTCTGTTTTTGAACAAATTATCTACAACTCATTGGTTCATCAATAAAACACTCAGTTGCAAAAAAAATATTGAAATATTGGCAATTTAAAAAAAAAACATCATTTATCAAATAAAACTTTCAAAGAAATTAAGGAACTTTAGAGCGAATACAAAATTTTTAATTTTCAAAGCTCAGCTATGAGCATATTTCTTTTTTAATTGCAGCTGATTGTATGATTCTGTAAGGTTTAATAGAATATTTTATCTTAATTTGATGGAGCCAGGATACAAAACCATGCGAGAATTTTACAACTCAATGGTTCAGTTTTCGATGAATTGTAATTTGATTACAGCTCCAAGTCAGTTGTCGAATAAATTGTTTCTAATGCAATGAGCTTTATGCGTACGATTATTGCAAAAAAAAAATAAACATACAAATTAAAAATTATTGTTTTATAACTTTTAACTTTTAACTTTTAACTTTTAACTTTTAACTTTTAACTTTTAACTTTTAACTTTTAACTTTTAACTTTTAACTTTTAACTTTTAACTTTTAACTTTTAACTTTTAACTTTTAACTTTTAACTTTTAACTTTTAACTTTTAACTTTTAACTTTTAACTTTTAACTTTTAACTTTTAACTTTTAACTTTTAACTTTTAACTTTTAACTTTTAACTTTTAACTTTTAACTTTTAACTTTTAACTTTTAACTTTTAACTTTTAACTTTTAACTTTTAACTTTTAACTTTTAACTTTTAACTTTTAACTTTTAACTTTTAACTTTTAACTTTTAACTTTTAACTTTTAACTTTTAACTTTTAACTTTTAACTTTTAACTTTTAACTTTTAACTTTTAACTTTTAACTTTTAACTTTTAACTTTTAACTTTTAACTTTTAACTTTTAACTTTTAACTTTTAACTTTTAACTTTTAACTTTTAACTTTTAACTTTTAACTTTTAACTTTTAACTTTTAACTTTTAACTTTTAACTTTTAACTTTTAACTTTTAACTTTTAACTTTTAACTTTTAACTTTTAACTTTTACTTTTACTTTTTACTTTTTACTTTTACTTTTACTTTTACTTTACTTTTTACTTTTTACTTTAACTTTTAACTTTTAACTTTTTACTTTTTACTTTTTACTTTTTACTTTTTACTTTTTACTTTTTACTTTTTACTTTTTACTTTTTACTTTTTACTTTTTACTTTTTACTTTTTACTTTTTACTTTTTACTTTTTACTTTTTACTTTTTACTTTAGTTTTTAGTTTTTAGTTTTTAGTTTTTAGTTTTTAGTTTTTAGTTTTTAGTTTTTAGTTTTTAGTTTTTAGTTTTTAGTTTTTAGTTTTTAGTTTTTAGTTTTTAGTTTTTAGTTTTTAGTTTTTAGTTTTTAGTTTTTAGGGAGCGGCCGTGGCTGACTGGTTACGGCGTTCGCTTTGTAAGCGAATGGTTCTGGGTTCGATTCCCATCTGCTCCCAACGAGAAAGTAAAGAACACATAAATTTGAAATGTTGAATATGTACGAAAAATCAAAGCCGCTCAAGACGGGGTTCGATCCTCCGTCCTTTGGATTGGTAAGCAAAAATGCTAACCACTAGGCCATGACGACTTACTTGGTGAACTTGGACTGGAATTAGGAATACTATTACAGAGAGCGAGTTGTGGCGCTATAACCACGGCAAATAGAGTCCAGGGCATTCGTGGAAATACAATGTCCCATCCCAGAGGGTCCCGGAGTACCAAATCTTCTTAGCATGGTGCTCCCAACGAATACAACCAAATCTCGGAGCGTATGGTGGTGTGTCCCCACGCTTCTTCCTCCCCTGTAGATTCAGAATTGTGTTGTTGTTCGAACACTCAGTGCTCAAACTCAACCCAATTACGAGTCATCTCTGCGATACGGCTTTACGCAGTAGGCCTGGCCGCTTTAACGCTTGTGATGTTTCAATGCATTCCGATGCAATGGCGCACTACAAATGTTAATAAATGACAAGAAGAGTGCTAGGCGTCATCTAACCTAAGGCACTCTCCAGGATCCCTTCGAAAGATTGGCTGCGCTAGGGTCTGATTAGATTAGATTAGATTTAGTTTTTAGTTTTTAGTTTTTAGTTTTTAGTTTTTAGTTTTTAGTTTTTAGTTTTTAGTTTTTAGTTTTTAGTTTTTAGTTTTTAGTTTTTAGTTTTTAGTTTTTAGTTTTTAGTTTTTAGTTTTTAGTTTTAGTTTTTAGTTTTTAGTTTTTAGTTTTTAGTTTTTAGTTTTTAGTTTTTAGTTTTTAGTTTTTAGTTTTTAGTTTTTAGTTTTTAGTTTTTAGTTTTTAGTTTTTAGTTTTTAGTTTTTAGTTTTTAGTTTTTAGTTTTTAGTTTTTAGTTTTTAGTTTTTAGTTTTTAGTTTTTAGTTTTTAGTTTTTAGTTTTTAGTTTTTAGTTTTTAGTTTTTAGTTTTTAGTTTTTAGTTTTAGTTTTTAGTTTTTAGTTTTTAGTTTTTAGTTTTTAGTTTTTAGTTTTTAGTTTTTAGTTTTTAGTTTTTAGTTTTTAGTTTTTAGTTTTTAGTTTTTAGTTTTTAGTTTTTAGTTTTTAGTTTTCAGTTTTTAGTTTTTAGTTTTTAGCTTTTTGTTTTTAAAGTTCAACAAACCCTCTCTTATTTTTGAATCGGGAGTCAATTAGCACGAGCCATCGGTCCGATATGTCAAGTCTTTCTTGTGAAATTTTTGGTTTAATAACAATTGAATTCGAAATATTTCGCAGAGAGCTATCTAAATTTATTATTCAACTTCTTTCAAACAAAATGCAAAATCTCAAAAAGATACCCTTCCTGGAAGAAAGTACTCCAAAGAAATTCGATAGGATTTGTTCCTAGCAAATTTTCTCCCTCATATCAATTTCTCAGACAAAATGGTAAACATCCTTCCCATGTTCCCTGCATGGTCAACCAAAAGTTAAAAATATTTCTTCAAACATATCGGATGTCTAACAGCCCAAGCAAAAAGGATCGCCAAACTTTTACATTCACCTCGATGCGAACATAACCTATTAAGAGTAGGGTGGTCCAAATGTAAGGGTCTCTATAGCCATTTATCGCTTTTGTGAGAAATTGTGAAACAATGCCTTTATTTTTTTTTAAACAGAAATTAGGAAGGCACCAAATTGAACAATTTTGACAATTTGCCCGTTATAGTAATGTGTCCATAACTCTTTTGGGTGACGTACAAACGGGTTGCGGTCTTAGACATAGTTGTCCCACTGACCATCTTGAACGTCTTGCCACAAATCGGAACCATTCTAACTCACCACCCACTGGTTCTGACGAAAGTTTTGCCTACCTTTAAATCTGCGCTCTCTAATCTCAAGAATTTCATTATCCTTCGAGGAGGAAAACTTTCACAACTTTTTCTGTTTTCGAGTAGTTGATGTTCTCGATGAGTGTTTTTCGCCCGGGTGAAACTTGGCCCGTCCTTTGTTCCACGGCACAGAGAGGACGACTCTTCAAACTCTTGATGTCCGTGGCAGCGCACCGCACCGTACCGCACCCACCTTCCCCGAAGTCGGCTCAGGAGATGGGAAAAGTTTTCTACCTCGAATCGCATAGCTCATATTTCACACCTTCCCCCCGAAGGATGGAAGCGTGTGATCTTGGAAGTTCTACCTTGGCGAGGAAGTTGGGCGTGTCAGTCATGCAGCCACCTTAAAGTTTGAACGGAGTTTTGAAAACGAGACAAGGGACTGCTGGTTTGACTGGTTCCGGGGCGTGGTGCCGTGATTGACAGCAAACGACCGTCGTGATATCATAATTGACAGCATGGTGGAGGAGCAGGTCTCTGGATTGTTGCAAGTAATTTTTTATTGGTTTTGTATAAAAAAATATCCTAAGGATTTAGCATTACCTTTCTCTCATAAATTTACATTAAGCAAATAAACAGAATCAAACATTTTGTTCCACTTTTCTTATGGTAATAATTATTGTCTCTAATATCCAAAGAATTGATCCTCCGCCAAAATCAGGTTCAGCAAATTGCTTTTTGATCTGGAAGGGTCGCCCCAAGACTCGTGAAAGTATTTCTCCAAATAATTGGACAGTTTGACCTGCGCCGCCAGGTTCAAAGCTGTAACTCTCAAATCAGGCGTAAAAGTTCAAATAGCGTATCGTTTCAAAGCACTGCTTCCGAAATATTCCCAAACTCAACGGTGCTAGGGAGGCAGGATGCATCCACGTTGACCGCACTTAATGCGAGGACACTAATTTCCATCATTTGCTCGTGTCAGGAAAAGTCCCTTTCCCCCAGCCCCACGGGGAACTACTGCATGTTCCGAACGACGAGTCGAGCCAGGAGCCAGGTTGCAGATTCGGGGATAAAAACCGCAAACACATTGAGCATCATCGGCGATGCGAAAGGTCGGTAGCTGGTTATCGTACCCGGGGATGAATGCTTTCCGGAAATCCCGGCAAATCCCCGCACTATAATGCCATCACTGCTGAAATTTGCGAAAATCACACCCTGCTCCTTTGCGTCCCCATGCTGACCAGAGTGGACAGGCGAGTTGTTAGGGTAACGTTGTTCCTTGACAAAAAAAAAACGAAATCAACCAACAAAATCAGCAAAAAATCGGTTCTAATTGAACCGAAAAAATAATCAAAATGTCTATCGCACTTAAAGCAAAACGCGTTTTAAAGTTTGACCTTGTTTAAAAAAAACTAGATTACGCTGTGTAAACAATAACAAACACGTTTTGTTTGGCTTTCCATTCTGTGCATTGTACCGAAGCTTGATTGAAGTTGGTTGCTGGAGTCCCGAGTTATAATTGCAAATGTTTACTGTAGTTTAACTTGTACGTGTTTCAAAAGCGTTCTGACCTGAAATCTCTTTGGCCTGTTGTCGCACTTACATCGGTTTTCAGGGAGTGACAAGATAGCACGACAAGATTGAAACTACTTTCATATGTAAAGTACACGGAGTATTTTCGTATTTCGTTGAATATCTCAGGATTTAAATCGAATTTTGAGGATCTGTGAAGGTCAAAAGGTGAGGCATTGTGTGCTGCACAAAATGGCGTTCTTAACTCAGTTTGGCCCAAAATGCACGTACGACAAATTCAAACGACGGCGACGATTTGAGACTGAGACCGCTTTAAATAAGGCGGTTTAACACATAAAATAAAAAAAACTCACTAAATTTTAATTTTAGTGAATTTTTTGGTTTGGTGTTGATTTTATTATATTCGTATTTCTGAGATAATTTCACAATAGAAACATGCATAAAAATGTATATTTTTTTAAAATTTGTGCTATTTTTTCACTTAAACGCCCTTAAGATTTTACCAATTGGGATGTTTACCCTGCATTTTGTTGCTTTTTTAAGCCTTTTCAGATGCATTTCGAATTTTGCAATTAAATTGAATTTTGCCTAAGTAACAGCATTTTTACGATTTTTGACGTTTTTAAACCTTCAAAGATTGTGTCCCGATTTGCCCCACTTCCCGTTGACCTAGAGTGCTCATATTTTGGCCAGATGCTAGTTTTATATTTACAAACAACTCCTGAAAGTTTCATTCAGATTGGTAAAGTCGATGCGAGATGGGTTTGTTGTGCAATATTTTATTCAAATTTTAAAAGTATACCATTTATCTTCTAAATATTTTTTTTATAAGTTAAATATTATTATTTCATCTAAAAATGAAAGAAACGTTTCAAATACATTCTAATCTGACTTGTAAAATTGATAATAGTTAAATTGTTAGCAAATTAACATGCTATTTATGCATTGTTCCTCTTGAATTTTCTTTTTTTTATTATTTGTTTATGAGAACTAAAAAAGAGATCTTTTGCGCTTGAGTTTAAGATGGTTCATAATCTGGTACTTCATCGCGGGATTTCTCGGATTTTTTTCCTAAACCGGGAATTCCCGGTATTTTTTTATAATTTTGTCCCGGAAATTCCTGAAATTGAAAAGAAAAATAAAATTTTGGTCTGGAAATTCTCATTTTGTTGTGGAAATAGATTAACAGTTCAAAACTTAGTACACTAAATCCCCTAAATACGCTCCCCCCGATTGCGCCTCCCCCGTTTTGCGCCCCCCGAATTGCGCTCAAACCCCGAAATAACGCTCCCCCCAAATAACGCTCTATTGGGCGCAAATCGGGGGAGCGTTATTGCGGGGTTTTGGCGTAAAATGGGGTTTTCTTTTTAAATGTACTTTATTTTCATATAAATGAAACATTTGTATAAGCGGTCATCCACAAAACACGGATAAGGGGTCATCCACAAATCTGGGTATCCAAGAACTCCCGGAAGTCATGCCCTAGATATCTACTTGATCAACGGGGGTCTATACGGGAGAATTAACCATCGGTATAGCTTCAGGTAGCTTCAGTGAACCAAGATGGATACCCTTCACCATGTTGGATTGTTATGGGTCCTCCAGGAACTCACGGAAGTTATGACCTGATGATCTACCTGATCGACGGGGGTCTATATGGGTATATTAACCATCAGTATAGCTGCAGGTAGCTTCAGTGAACCACGATGTATACCCTTCGCCATGTTGGATTGTTATGGGTCCTCCAGGAGCTCCCGGAAGTTATGACCTGATGATCTACCTGATCAACGGGTGTCTCTGTGGGTGTATTAGTCATCGGTATAACTTCATGTAGCTTCAGTGGACCACGATTGATACTCTGCGCCATGTTGGATTGTTATGGGTCCTCCAGGAACTCCCGGGAGTTATGACCTGAGGATCTACCTGATCAACGGGGGTCTATATGGGTGTATTAACCATCGGTATAGCTTCAGGTAGCTTCAGTAAACCCCGATGGATACCCTTCGCCATGTTGGTTGGATTGTTATGGGTCCCCCAGGAACTCCCGGGAGTTATGATCTGATGATCTACCTGATCGACGGGGGTCTATATGGGTATATTAACCATCAGTATAACTGCAGGTAGCTTCAGTGAACCACGGTGTATACCCTTCGCCATGTTGGATTGTTATGGGTCCTCCAGGAGCTCCCGGAAGTTATGACCTGATGATCTACCTGATCAACGGGTGTCTCTGTGGGTGTATTAGTCATCGGTATAACTTCATGTAGCTTCAGTGGACCACGATTGATACTCTGCACCATGTTGGATTGTTATGGGTCCTCCAGGAACTCACGGAAGTTATGACCTGATGATCTACCTGATCGACGGGGGTCTATATGGGTATATTAACCATCAGTATAGCTGCAGGTAGCTTCAGTGAACCACGATAGATACACTTCGCCATGTTGGATTGTTATGGGTCCTCGAGGAACTCCCGGGAGTTATGACCTGATGATCTACCTACATCGTGGTTCACTGAAGCTACCAGCAGCTATACTGATGGTTAATATACCCATATAGACCCCCGTTGATTAGGTACATCATCAGGTCATAACTCCCGGGAGTTCCTGGAGGACCCATTACAAGCCAACATGGCGAAGGGATCCATCATGGTTCAGTGAAGTTACCTGAAGCTATACCGATGGTTAATACACCCATATAGACCCCCGTTGATTAGGTAGATCATCAGGTCATAACTCCCGGGAGTTCCTGGAGGACCCATAACTATCCAACATGGCGAAGTGTATCCATCGTGGTTCACTGAAGCTACCTGAAACTATATCGATGGTTAATATACCCATACCCATATAGCCCCCCGTTGATCAGGTAGATATTCAGGCCATGGCTTCCAGGAGTTCATAGATGTCCAGATTTGTGGATGACCCCTTATACAAATGTTCCATTTTTATGTAAATAAAGTACATTTAAAAAAGAAAACCCCGTTTTACGTCAAAACCCCGAAATAACGCTCCCCAGATTTGCGCTCAAACCCCGAAATAACGCTCCCCCGAATTGCGCTCTCCCCCGGTGTGCGCCCCCCCCCCCCAAAAAAGAGCGCATATGGGGGATTTAGTGTAATCGATAAGAGACTTATAACATGATTTTAAATTTAAAAAATAATATCATATTTGATTATTTTTCTTCAAACACCGGAGCACCTGTATCTCTGGCAATTCCAGATAAATGTATCAAATCAAGACAGCTGTTTAAGTCATTTTTAGCAAAATATTTTGTTTTCTCTATTGATTTTGGTTTAAACTGAAACAGAACAGTACAGCAAATTCCAAATGCATTGCTCTAAATCTTCTGTACTTATTTAGACTGCTAGTAGATCCGGTTTTCCCCAGTTGGCGGTAGTGGCTTAAAGATAATTTGCAAAATATTTTTTATGTACTTATGTAAAATTTCACGTTAACTGGTTTCATTTTATAAGTTGACTATTTTTTTATTTTTTAGACATTGGCAAAGAAATTTTCATAGTTATGCTAGTCATGTCACATAAAAAATATGTATAAGAGACTTATTGAGTTTGAATCACATTGAATTAGTTTGAGTTTGAATTGCATTGAAATTTAAAGAACAACAAAGACCAACACATATTTCAAGCTATCTAAAAACAACTATCTTTGATTAGTTTTAAGGGTAGATTATCACCAATTAAAAGTATTGATAGTTAAATTAAAGTAAGTATAATTAAAAACAAAGTTTTTATGACTGTTTCAAAAATTTCCCGGGATTCAAAAAATATATTTTCCGTTTCCCGGGAAATTCAAAACCCAAGATATTGGACACCCCATCTGGAACTGGAGTAAACTTTGAATTGCTATATTTTGAAAACGGTGCACTTAGTCAACAAAAAATTGTGAAGAACTTTTCAATGTTACAAAAAAAAATATTTTAAGTTCGAGATTTTTTTTTTACAAATATCACTATTTAAAAAAAAAATCATAACTTGTCGGTAAAATATTGGTGCATTCTTCACTAGCCATGCGGGGTTTTGTCCCCTAGAACATATAAAAAATAAAGAATTTGGGACAGTTATTTTTTTAAGAAAAAAGGTAATTAAAAACATCACCAAATTTGTTTTTCGTTTCCGTCCTCATCAATATCTGCAACTTTGCCAAAGACACCAAATCAAACAAAGTAATCTTTGAAAAGTTCAAGATTTTCGATTACAGTCGACTCTCTGGTTGTCAATATCCAAGGGACCGTCGAGGAAGAGAATCATCAGTTTACAGAACGATGCAAAATGAAGTCCGATTGAAAATATGTTTTTCTTGGTACCCAGCTATAGGAAAGAATCATGGCAACGTCCAGCAAACAAAAACAAACTAATGTCAAACACCCTTCAAAGCTTCGTTTCACAAAGAAAATGAAAATGATTTTTAAAGCAAACAGAATCCAAGGGACCGTCGAGGAAGAGATCCTTCAAGCAAGAGAAAATATCGAGGAATAAAGCCAATCGAAGTATGCAGTTTGAAGGAACTGAAGAATTCATTGATAGATGGAGCAATATTGATATCGAGAAGATCGACAGCCAGAGAGTCGACTGTATTTACGTACCATTTTTGTATGAACAGCTGTCAAAATTGTATGGAAATTTGTATGGGTGAACCAATGAGTTTAAAAAAAACTAAAAATTAAAAAATGGGTAAATCTCTACCAACTCACATGAAATCAAAAAAAAAAGCACCAACCCCTCTGCGATTTGCGTGAAACTTTGTCCTAAAGGGTAACTTTTGTCCCTGATCACGTCCCACGAAAAGTTTTGAAATACAGATTTGAAAAGACCATAAAAGCTTCGGGCGTTCAAGGCGGGTGACCTCGTGTACGCACAACAACATTCCGCTGGCACAACCCGGTGGACACCTGGTCACTGGCAGACGCGGAAAAGTGTTGTACGAAGTGGAGCTGGACAACGGTCGCACGATTTCGTCACACCTCAACCAGTTGCGCAAGCGGCTCGACCAGTGTCAGCCGAAGAATCGTGGACCTCTTCCGCTGGACATCCTGCTGGACACGTACGAGTTGAAAAGGACCAAACCAGCGCCGGTGCCCGGACGTCCTGTGGTTACACCTGCACCTTCAGCCTTGCCACAACAAGAAGATGCTGGACCTCGGCGTTCTGAAAGGACGCGCAAGCAACCGGACAGATACGGCGATGCCGTGTACTGTTGAGGGGAGATGTTAGGGCCACGCGATGCGCCCCTACCGAATGTTGGTGCCGTCTAGCACGGTACACGTCAACATGACAGCTGCCACACAGTGACAGCTGACCGGAAGATTGTAAGCGAGAGAGAGAGAAGATTGTTCTTTACCATTAATTGACCGAGCCCGAACTAGCCGGACGTGCAATAAAAACTTAATTATATAGCGTAATCACGGTACTTTTATTTCGCTCCCGCGATCACAGCATTTTGGCGACATGTTCCAAAAAAATTAACAATCAAGTAACGGAAAATGGCACAGTTTTTAAAACTTTTTAAGTATTTTTTTTTTTGATGAAAAATACGTTTTTTCGAAATTCGGGCGTACAATTTTTCAAAAAAAAGTCCCTTTGTCACCGAATTTCTATCTCATTACCGTTTCAGGATGCAAATTATTGAAAAACACCTCTTTTTTCGCATATTCGAAAATAGGAGGGGCCGTACCGCCCCTCCGTCACGAGATATGAAAAAAGGGACCTCGGATTCGTGACCAGGGACAAAAGTTACCCCTTAGGACAAAGTTTCACGTAAATCGAAGTGGAGTCGGGGAAACTGCTGTGTGAGTTGGCGGAGAATTACCCAAATACAAAAAAAAAATATGGTCGAAATCGGCCGATTTCGTAGATAATTGCTCCGTTTCAAGCCTTCGGACTCCTGGTTTTAAGTTTTAGAATAGATATTGCTAGCCATGTTGTAAAGTGAAAATAATAGTTCATGCAACAAGTTGCAAAAAGAAGATTTTTTTTAGCACGAATCGCACATTTATCCAACGAGGTTCACCGAGTTGGATAAATACTACGAGTGCTGAAAAAATCAAGTTTTGCAACGAGTTCAACATTTTTTGCATTTCAGAAAAACACCGATTGAGTGAAATTATAAGTCAAATGTTCATGTATTTTGTCAATAAATCGTTTGAATCAATTTTTTTTTTGAAAAATACTACTTTTGGAAACAAGTGTTGAAAAGTTCAACTTTTCAGCACCCATTTCAGTGCTGAAAAGTAGAACTTTTCAGCATTTATTCTGAAAAGTGTGCTTTATTTTGAAAAGTCTGCTATTCGATTTTGTTATTTTTGGTACAGAATAGTAGGCTATTTCGTCGTTCAAGAATGACAGGAAAAGTAAGTAATTTCACGACGGAATTGCATAAATTTGATTTTTTTAATCTGATTTTATAGTCATGGATGTTTTCCTAAAAAAGCAACACTATGATTGTATTAGAATTAAAACTGGATATAAAGATTTAAACAAAATCTGCTTGAAACTAGTTAATTTTATTGCTAGAAGATGGCCTAGACGTCAAAAGTATAACCGAAAAAAGGATAAAATAAATGAAAAAGAAATATAAAAAAAACTGAAAAGTTATTTAAAGTTAAAAAATTAATTTTCAATGTTTACCGTTGCAAATCAACCAAATTCCTCCCGGTCACCCTAAAATCCACCCATTCGATCCGTCGCACAAGAGCCCCCCTTCTCTGGAACATAACCTCAAAAGCGCGCTGCGTTCGTTCCGGACCGATTGGTTCCGCGGGGGCCAACACTGGTGGCCGTCAGCCGGTATCGTGTAACCAAAGTGGCCATACTATCTTTCGCCATCGTTGAACATGTCGGACCAAAAATCGGAACAGAACGGAACGGCGGCGCAACTGAAAACCCCACAACAGAAACCCGCTACACGGAATTGAAATTCCTGGGCCGGGGTTTTTCAAGTGTCCTGCCCCCTTGCGCAATTGGAGGCTGGCTGGATCTGTATGAAGGGAGATGGTGACAAGGAAGCGAAATGTTGATCGTGATGGAGAACTGTCAAATAAACGATGTAAATAGTTGATTTCTCTGAAAGATTTAGATCTCCACAAAAAAAATAGTCACCAACCTCATAAACAACCTTGGCATTTCTGACAGTTGTTCAGTTCCTACCTTACAGCTCCTCACCCTACAGAAGTGTCAGATGGTCACTGGCACACAGATCGCAGGTAACGGACCCTATTCGGACCCGTTTCGAGCGAATAAAACTATAATATTTGCCTGCAATTTGTGTGCGTTTTCTGCGTGTGTGTGAGTATGGATGGCTAATAATTACGATATTTGGGGCGGACCGTGTTTGCCAACGGACGACGACACGGTCCGTGTTTGTTTGGCGCCCGGGCAAATGTTTGGGAATCAAAATTTTACCTCTTCTGCCTCGTTTGGACAGGCGCGAGCGTTCGCGATTTCAACGCGGTTCAGTGGACCGTTTTGGGCGGATAATTGGCCTGTCAGCTAGTGGGAGGGAGAAGGTCGCTTTGTCCGTGGGAAATTTTATGTTAAAACGAGTTAAAATGATTTTACTATAACTTACAATAAGTTAACATTCCCTAAAAATAAGATAACTCCAATTTATGCTTCATAAATTAACAAATTAATGTGCACGAGCAAACCTCTCCGAGGGCTAACCAATTTAAATTTTGATTGGATATGCTTTCAGAAATCCAATTCATTAGAAATTTGGCTTTATGAATAGCAAAAATCCCCGAGCAGCGCTGATGAAGACAGATTGGCTAGTTTCCATCAAATTATGAAAGATTATTTACAGAAAATTTCCAATTCAGCAATGTGAGGAAAAAAATGATCTAACTTCCGAACAGTGCTTTTAATCACAATTTTGCTTTAAATTGCAAACACTATCTACCAGTTCGATGATGATATTCGACATCTATGATGAACCCACTCTCGATATTAGATAACTTTTTCCTCCTGGAATCGGTGCAAGCTTGAAAGCTGGAGAAGTTTATTGGAAATTTTGTTCGCTTATGTTTAGGAAAGAACTGCAAACTGCAAACAAAATCATACCCAGCTCGAGATTCACATGGTTATGATCGGAGCAGGGATGGAATAATCGCAAAAAAAAAAAACAAATTTCGCTTGCGAACTTTCTTCACCCGCAAAAGAGAGAGGAGGCAAATTACGCAAAAGAAAATCGCTCCCGAAATTCTAGAAGAAAATCAATCTGCTGATGTTTTTTTTTGTGAAATTCCTTGTCGGCATTACTTAATAATATTTATTTCACTTTGTTTACTCACATTGCCCATCAACAAAATGTGACAGGTCATTTTTCGACTTGTGACGTTACATTTGCAAGTGTAGTAGTGAAAAGTATAATTCACCGAATAATCAAGATGATGATTTTTTTGTATTCTTTTTGCCGATCTTTCGTGCGCGAGAAAGGAGAGCCATGCTCCTTTCGATTTTTTTTTCTCATGATGAACGTCCAGAGGTTTTTCTTGATGATGATTATTTCATCGCTGGATCGGAGATTCAAATTTAAAATAATTGAACTGAACTGCTCGTCTTTTTTGGTAGGGGTGAATGAGGAGACTCGATCCCATTTTTTATATATATCGCTCTCACAATTTATCACAAAACTATGAACTTTTAGCATGAGTTAAAAGCAGAAATAATCAACTATGTTTGGCTGATAAGGGTATTTGGTCAAATAAGTTCTTTAAATCATGCCTAGCTTTAAAAAAATATATATTAAACAGGCCTTTACAAAATGCTAGTGGTAACTTGAGAACAATTCCAGCCCAAAACATGAATTTTTTAGGTACTTTTTTCTCGCCCCTATCCGATTTGAATGAAACTTTGTAGACATATTATCCTAAGCTTATGTAAGCCATTTTTGTGTTTATGGAGCCAGTTTCACTCGATAATGACATTTGAGAAGGGGGTAATTCTCTAGCAACTCACACGAAATCGGGAAAAGTTTCGCCGACCCCTCTTCGATTTGCGTTTCACTCGATAATGACATTTGTGAAGGCCATAAGTGTTTTAATATTTTTGAATTTCGGAATTTCAAAATTAAAAAAAAATACGGGAATCGATTCTCCAGACAATTTTACATAAAAGTCTCCATAAACCAGTGTCCTAAGCCCAATCCTTCTAAAGTTACAGCGGTTTTAAAAATAAATAATGTTGAAAAATTAGGTTTTTTTATGGTTCTTGACAATTTTAAATTGACAGACTTGATTTTTCAGTTTCTTTAATATTTTTAACGGATAGCTCGTCCTATTTCCCATTGTATTGTCTTTGACCACATTTCAATTGGATGTGTGGGCTCACAGATGTAAGCTAATTGCATTGCTCATTACTTAAAACTGAATATTTTTTCCAGTGTAATTCAGTGAATCGTAGTACCTGGATAGTAAATTAGCATAATTCATCAAAAAACGAGTATTTTATTTAAATATATATTCAGCAAAATGTTTTTTATTAATCAAAAACCCTAACCCAAACCCTTTTTAGCCACACAGAAGTTTGAACCAAATTTTTTAAAAATAAAATGTGATTTATTTAAAAATTCAAATCTACTTAAATTTTGTTTTGATCTCATTTTTTATGTAAATCGAATATGCAATCGAAAAGAACTTTTCAATTTTCATCGCTTGTGTGCTATCTTGTGACACGACTGCTGTAAAATGATAGGACGTGTCACAAGATAGCACACAAGCAACGATTTTTTGATTAAGTGCACCGTTTTCATAATATAGCCATTCAAAGTTAAATTTTGTCCAATATATTCCGCTTTTTTACTTTTTAAAAAAGTGTTCATGATTGTCAATTCCTGTTTTTTTTACCAATAGTTCAGACAACTTCCTACAATTTCGTCTAAGAAACATTTAAAATTGGACCTCTGGCTGCTAAAACAGGAAAATTGATTTTTTAGTCTCACCCAATCAATCCTCCATTTTCTAATGTCGTTATCTCAGCAACTAATGATCCAATTTTCAATGTTAAAAAATGAAACATATTTTGAGTTTTTTTAATCAAGACTATCATTTCAACAGGGCGTAATATTGAAAGTATCATAATTCTCAGAGGCTCGAAAGTTGCGGGTTTTTGTCCCCTAAAACATATTAAAAAAAACCCCGAAAGTCAAAAATTATATATGTTGGGAAATTGAGTTTTAGGGAACAAAAAGTTAATTAAATAATCGTCAATTTTATTCCGTGTAACTATTTTTCTGAATATTCCTTAACAATACCCACAACTCTGCCGAAGACATCAAATTGGTCAGAAAATTCATTCAAATGTTTCAGATTTTCGAATATTTACGTAACATTTTTGTATCGACTGCTGTCAAAATTGTTTGGAGACTTGTATGGCTGAACAAATTACACAAAATAGCTTCTTTGGTTATTTATAGGGAAGGCCCCCACAAAGTTTGAGCCAAATTAAAAACTACAAAAAATAAAAATTTACAAATCGGCCAATTTCGTAGAGAATTGCTCATATGCTTCGTGGTAAATCACATGTTTTGAGTCATAGTGCGTGATGGTGCAAATCTAATTTGGGAGTTATGATATTTTTAGGTGTGCTTTAGAAAAATATCGAAAAGCTGGACAATTTTTCACATCGAGTATGCAATCGAAAAGTACTGTACAGATTTTTTAAAATGTATAATTTTAAAGTTATTATTTTAGGAATAATATTTCGATATTTTAAAGGTTTTGGAATATAATTTGAAGCAAATGCACCTCATAAAAATATGTTTGAAAGGCTGAGAAAATTTTCTATATTTTTTGTAACTTTCAAAATCGTGTATTGCAAACTTTGCACCCAATTCTCCACCCTTGCAAATACTATCTGCACACCAAATATTTGCACACTTGAAATCCTACCCTTTCTCCTTTCTGGTGCGTGTCTCGACTGAGCTTTGATGGTTTTGGACACTTAAAAACAGTTTCAGACAGGGGAGTGTGCCTTAGAAAGTTTTTTTTCTGCTGTAGTTTGAGGTGTGCACCTTTGTATAGAACTTTCCACAAGTTGCACGATTGTCTAAAAATCGCTGCAATCTGCAATAATTAGTTTCTGGAATACAACCTCACAAAGAATTAAAATCGATTTAAAATGAATTTCTTGAAGTTTCACCTAACTAGCCTGTAATTTTAACTGACGATACTTTGAAATCTTTTGGTCCAATTTTCAATGTTTCAAAATAGAAAGTTTTGAAAAAAAAACAAACTTAATCCACCTATGTGGTTGGTGCCTTCCTCACTCTTTTCCAACAATGGGTGATAAGTGATATGATGAGTTTGGACACAAATTTGGTCCAAAAAAACTCACATATCACTCAAGGGCTCATAAGTGGCATCATAAGTGGTCATAGCTTGTTTTTCGATTACCTAACCAACGATGGGTCGGATGATGCATCCGGACATAGTTTACATACATTTAAGTGAGATCCGGCTACAAAAAAGTACATAAATATCACTTAAGTGGTAAGAACTCGAGACAGGGTTGCCAGATCATAAATGTTTTGGACTCGTTGAAAAGGTCTTTCAATTACCTAACCAACGATGGGTTGGATGATGGATCCAGACATCGTTTACATACATTAAAGTGAGATCCAGCTTCAAAAAAGTACATAAATATCACTTAAGTGGTTATAACTCGAGACAGGGTTGCCAGATCTTCAATGTTGAGATTCGTTGGAAAGGTCTTTCGATTACCTAACCAACGATGGGTCGGATGATGGATCCGGATATTGTTTACTTACATTTAAATGAGATCCGGCTGCAAAAAAGTACATAAATATCACTTAAGTGGTTATAACTCGAGACAGGGTTGCCAGATCTTTAATGTTGTGGACTCGATGTATAACATGATGATGTTTGGTTCAGTTTACTGCCATTTATTCATCTTCCGAAAATATGCGAAAACACATTTTTATACATAACTTTTGAACTACTTATCGAAACTTCAAACAATTCAATAGCACCGTATGGGACCCTAAACCAAGTCGAATGCGACTGGTTTGGCCAAAATCGGTTCTGCCAGTGCTGAGAAAACTGAGTGACATTATTGGTCACATACACACACACATACACACAGACATTTGTTCAGTTTTCGATTCTGAGTCGATATGTATACATCAAGGTGGGTTTTCGAGCTTTAAATAAAAAGTTCAATTTTAGAGCAGGATTATAGCCTTACCTCAGTGAGGAAGGCAAAATCTGATCCATTCCATAAAATGTTTTTACACTAAAACAGTTAAGTCTCAAAAGTTAAGATTGATTTTAGAATTTTGAAATTATTTTTATTGAAAAGATCAGAAAGTTTCAAAAAAGTTTCAACTTTTCAACATCAAAGACAAACCACTAGTTTTCGTGATATCGTCAGTTGAAAATTCAGGCTAATTCAGTGAAACATAGAAAAACTCATTTTCATCAATTCGAATTCTTTGGCTCTCAGTTACTAATTGTTTGTTTTCAATGACCCAGAGAGAAAATTGTAGGAAATTTTGTCAGCTATTCATAAATGTTTTTATTAGTGTTTTTCTTTTTAAAATTATTATTCAAACTCAAAAAACCTTAAAAACCAAATGTATACCTAAATGTAGCTATAACTTGGAAACGGTACATTTTATTTAGAAAAAAAAGTTGTTAGCTTTAGTTCGATTTTTCTTTAAAAAATGATTTTTAATATTTGTTTGTCCAGGGTGAGCATGGTTCATTTTAAGAAACGATTTTTTTAGTGGAGAATAGCATTCTGGGAAATGGGATGGAACCCTATCTAAATTTGCCAAAAAGTAACTACTGTAACTGTCGTTTAGATTTATTTCTAACTTAGTTGACATTAAATTTTTGAGAAAAGAAATCATTTACACTACGTTTAAATTGTTACAATAAAAGAACTTTCCTGATTTTCCCTCATCTTTTAAAATGTTCTCCAAACTGTACTCCCTTCGGATATCTCGGACGTGTAGGATCTGATACTGAGAGGTGAGGGCGGGAAGGGACCAAAAATTTTCAATTGGCTGCAACGTTATTGAAATTGTATCAATAACGGTTGGATAAATTTTCCATTAAATTTCCAACCCCCAGAAAATCCCGGCTCTCCACTTGGGTGAAGATTGCCACACTCAACGAGGCCCAACTAACTAATAATAAGAGAGCTGTGGAAGAAAGTTGGGGCGACCTTTCTTAGGATCTAACAAGGGTTAGTCGGAGGAGGGGGGACCTTTTGTTCTAAGAACTTTTACCGGGTATAGGAATAATGATTGCTTTCTTCTGGGTGGCTTTTTACTAAGAGTATGTGTGTATGAGTGGAACCCATCAAGTCGTTCATTATGTTCGGTGAAAATCTTGCTTACATCATGGGAAGAACAATTGCTTCTTAGAAAATTTACCAGGCCTTTACTAGGATGGGAAAGGGCATCAGAAAATTCAAATAAAATCTAGTAAAGAATGGTAACAAAAAGTTCAAGATAAATTAAAGTTCGAAAGAAAGCTATATGATAAAGTATAAAACGGATCAGTTCATATAGATTTCACTAATCTTTAAGTTTCTGAAACGAAAACAAAAAAATAATTAACGAATCAGACACATTCTTCCGGCTCCAACAAATCATTCTTTACTTCAGTTGCCAACCAGTAAAAGACTAAATCTTCACCATATTTGAAGACTTCGGAATTAGCATCAAACCATTATCCGTCCCTACTTCCATATGCACTCCGGAGAGCATTATCTGATTTTATTATCCTGACTTGGGCCATAAATTTCAGAGTGACTCCTTTTAACTTCTTTCCCGTAGCCTTCTCCCCCAAACTCTGCCGCTACCATGGTTTTTCCTTTTCATTTTCAATAATTAACTTTCTGCTTCATAAAATTCAATCAGAACTCAACTCGTTGAAATGAGAAATGGACGACAAAAAGATCCCCCTGCCCAAAATTACACCATCCAGAGACTTTGAAACAGAAGCAGCCCCCCTTCCCTTCTTGAGTCTACTAAAATTTTATCTTCACGCCCTCCGTATCTTTCTTTCGCTGTCGGAGCTTTTCTGGAAAAAGCTTTTGGCAGGTTTTCTTCATTTTCTTCGCTCGAAGCTTTCGTGTGGCAAAGAGTGCACCCCCCCTGCCATAACCTTCTTTAATTACGATTCTTCGCGGCCATTTTTGGCAATGGGATCTCCCCCCCTCCCCTTCTAGGATGAGTTTTTTCTATACAGTAAAAATTTCCATAGCAACTCTCATCTGGATGAAACTCATTTAATTTTTAGAAACTATAACCCTTTTTGAAATTTTAGATTTTTCTAAATTTGTCTGGTCTTTTTACCTAATATCTCACAATACATTATAATCTTCATTTTCAAAAATTATTTCGAGATTTTTAAATTTGTACATTTTATTTAGGTAAAACATTGATCTTACATTCTCTATCCCAAAAGACGCATTTTGGCGTTATTAGTTTTTCCATACAAGACTCCATACAATTTTGCGGGTTGGTGATACAAAATGGGTACGTAAATATATGAAAATCTGAGAGCGATTTTGTGTCTTGGGCAAAGTTGTAGATCATAATTATGACTATAAAAACGTTACTTTTATAATGCATCTTTAGGTAGTTGTTATCTTCCTGACATATGAATATATTTAGTGAAAAACTCAAAATTTTCACCAAACTACGTATTAAGCATAAGCATAAGCATAGGTGCCCACACAAAATTTTCACCAAACTACGTATTTTCGAAAAAAATAGTAAAGATTTAAGTTTGTTACAATATGGGTGTCAAATGATCGAGATTTTTTCATACATTTTGAAAGATATAACACGAAATTTAGAAAACAGTTAAAAAATATCACTAAACAACTTTTTTTTCGAAAAAAAAATCCTGTTTTTTATAATAAGTATTAAATGATCGGAATTTTTTCAGACATTTCAAAAGTAATAACACAATTTTTATAAACGCTACAAATTATCACAACACTATGTATTTCAAGAATAAATTTAAAAATTATTGATGCCCATAAAAAACTGAAATTTTGAGTATTTTTTAAAAGTTCATAGTTTTGTAAAATTTGAGAGTATTTAAAAAATATATATATCAAAATGTATGATAAATTCCCAATTATTTAAAAAGTGGAAGAAATACGAAATTTCATTTTTTTGTAATCGTAAATTTCTGAAAATTTGAGTATTTCACAAATAATATTATTACTATCGAAATGTATGAAAAATTCCCTATTCTTATATTGAAAAAACACACATTTTTTGTAATTATTCGGAAAAAACGTAGGAAAAAAAATTTTGGATACTTTCAAAAAATTGTGGCATTACTTTCGAATGCATGAAAAAATCCCGATCATTTGATTCACATATTGTACAAAACTGAAAATTTTAGTTTTTTTACAGAATAGCAAAAATTTTTTGAATATTTTGATAATTTTCAAAAATGTATGATATAACTTTCGAAATGTATGAATAAATCGCGCTCATTTGATATCCATACAGCAAAATCAATAATTTTGAGTATTTTTTCAAGACAAAACCCGATTTAATTTCACCAGAGGTTAAATAGAGCCTTTCTTACAAAATGATGAAACTCCGAAAAATATATTGGTGCAATTAATTTTTCAAAAACATAATAATACCACCCAGTGAGAATTTGACCTAATGTTTCGAATCTTTTGAGGCAAAATCTCGAATGCATTTTTTTTAATTTCAGAATTACATTATGGGTCGCAAGAAAATTATATTTAATATAGAAAAAACTTATTGGAATGGCATTATTAGAAAAAAAATAAAGGGTACTCAGTCTTTGATGTTAGTCTATGATTAACTAAAAAAAATATGTATCGCTATTGTACTCTGTCGATCTTTTATGAGAAGCCAGAAATAACACTTTCACGCGCAGCGTAAAAGCGTAAATGTGCTGGCGTTTATGCTTCGACTTGACGACTTGACGACTTGACGACTTGACGACTTGACGACTTGACGACTTGACGACTTGACGACTTGACGACTTGACGAATTGACGACTTGACGACTTGACGACTTGACGACTTGACGACTTGACGACTTGACGACTTGACGACTTGACGACTTGACGACTTGACGACTTGACGATTTGACGACTTGACGACTTGACGACTTGACGAGAGAACGATCGAGAAAGAGCCGCGACTTCTAATGTGATGTTCAGTGTATGATTCTGTATAAAACCAATAATTTAATGGGTAAAAATAAGACGAAAAACACTAATATGGCTATATCTCTGGAAATACATTTTGGAAAAGCTTGAAATTTTGGGCCCAAGCAGTTTATAGCGCATGTTTTCGAATGGCTTTTTGTTTGAAACTGAATTCTTTTAATTTGATAGTGATATCTGTAAAATTGTCCAAAAAATACCTCTAAAAATGGCTTTGACCACATTTACTGGTCAAAAATTGTGAATCGAAAAATAAAATGTTCGTCTCCGACCCCACGACTACAAATCTGAAATATAAAAATTGTGTGTTTTACGAGTGGTTTTCCAATGATGGAAGACACAAATTTTTAAGAGCGGATACAGACATCGCCCAAGTATTTCAAAAAAGAGCACAAAAAATCAGGCTTTGAGTTCCGGGTTTCGTGCCAAAATTCAATCGAAAGAGCTTCAAATTAGTAAAAGTATTTTTTTTCTGGGACGATTCCTCGCCGTGCACGATTTTTTTTAAAGATTTATGAAAAAAGCGTTCTTCCAAAAGCAAACCTTAAACCTTTCTTTTGTAAGAAAGGCAAAAAAATGCATTTTCAAAATACAAGGAAAATACTCATTTTTGGGAAATTTTTTATGTAATTCTAATTCTAATACACAGTAGTCCAGATCGCAAAATTAAGAGGACAATGGATTTTCCAAAAAAATGTGAAGTTTGCTTTGGTGTCTTGAGAATAGTTGTTGCAAATGGAAAAGGCCACTTTTGGTTTGGATGAAATTAGGGTGGCTCACGATTAGGGTGATTTTGAAAATCTAACTTTTCAAGATTTTTTTCGTCTTTCAAAAAGTTGTTTGGCTCGCCAACCCAAGTAACTTTGTCCAAGACACAAAAATTTTATCTCGCAATCTACACCTTCTACGACAAAATTTAGATAAAGCATCTGAGCAAACCTTCAAAAATCAGTTTTTTTACGTAGCAATTCAGTTCTAGAGAAAAGTGATGTTCGAGGCACTTTTAGAGATCTAAAACTCGGACATTTTTATTTTTTGATAAGTCAATTTGGACTTAAGGGTCAAAAGTTACAGCCATTTTAAGGTAAAAAATAAAATTCAAATTGCAAATGCAAATTCCAATCAAGCCTATATTTGGTATTTGGGCTCAGTTCGCCCACCGGAACAAACCCCTTAATGCCGCCAAAAAGCCATTTTTGTTCCATAGAAACATCTAATCTTATATTGGGAGAAAACTTTAAAAAAAATATTAAATTGATACAGTATTCTTTTTGCTGTTTCGTTACTTTTGAAATATTCCTTTTTCATGGAAAACCTTATCGTCATTCTCACTTAATTCTGGCTTACTGGCTAGCCCCCGTTCCACCTCTCAACCAAAAAAAGCGCGTGTCGGAATGATGGCAGCGTGAAGCGACTCTTTAAAAGTTAAATTTTATTAATTTGCATAAATTTTCCGGCGAATTTATTTCATCACCGCGACGACGCCTCTCACCCCAACTCCGTCACGCCGCCACAAAACTGACGCCTTCAGGAGTGCGCGCGCTATTTATGTTGACTTCTTCCAAGTTCAGCAGGTCCTTTGGTCCCCGCCGAGGGATGTTGTTGTTGTTCTCCCACGATGTTGCCTTTTGATCGTATCTCTTTTCCGTGGGCAGCGGAATGTTCGTGGGGAAGGGATGGGAAACTCTTGTGGGTTTTTCTATCATTTTCACGGTTGAAATCGTTCATCGTAAGTAATGTTGAAATTGGCGTGATTCTCGTAGCAACAAATCATTTATAAAAATCTTGAGACTCATTTCACAGCCCTGTACACCTCCAAGAATCGAAATATCTCGGTCGAGATCTGGCACCCCTCAGATTTTCCACTCATCCCACGGTTTCTCACCTCCCTTGCTGCAGAATGGCCCGAGTTTCACGAATGAATAATAATTTATGATGCTTTTTAGTCCCGGTTTGATGGTGATTCCGGCTAATCGAGATTAGAGGGAATTGCTTAGCACTTTGGGCAGAACCCGACGCAGTGGCGGTGAACTGAACCCAGTTCAGTCTTGATTGACCGGTCCGATATGCGTGGGAAATTGCGAGTTGATAGAAACTGATAGAAGCTCTTTAGAGTTTGATTGTGAAACTATTGAACTTTGGGCAGAAATCTTGAATCTTCATCTCACTTGAAATTCTTGCATCTCTCATTCGCTTGAATCACTTCAATTTCATATACCACTTTAATATCTTCAATATCTTCAAATTCTCTAGAACCGCTAGAATCTCTTGAATCTCTTGAATCCCTTCAATTCAAATTCTTGAATCTATCAAATCTTTTGAAATCCCTCTTCAAGAGAATCAATAGATTCATATATAAATCTCTTGAATCTCTTGAATCGTTTGAATCTCTTGAATCTCTAGAATCGTTTGAATCTCTATATATTCTTTAATCTCTTGAATCTCTTGAATCTATTGAATCTCTTGAATCTCTTGAAGCTCTTGAATCTCATGAATCTCGAATCAATCTTTTTTATGATGGATTCAATAAACTTTCAAAAATATGAAATTTTGAGATTTTCTACATGTAACCCCTTAAATAACTATGATACTTTGATACCCTGATGCCTTTGGATCTCTCGGAAACCTACGATTTGTTTGACCATCTTATCAACTAGCTAACTTCTGCTAACATGTTCCCGCTCCCTTGCAAATTTCATTTACCATGCAAAGTCTACATTGGATTTTTTTCAAAATCTGCGAGCTCAAAACTACCGGACTATTTGCAAACATTTTACTATGCACGGAATCAAATATTTAAATATTCCGTTAGATGGCAGTTTATGGACACATCGACAACTTCTCTGTATAATCTCTGCCTGACTCTGGCCGCTGCTTGCCATCTTCTCAAATAAATCTTCGTTCGAGTTCCAAGTGAAACCGTCGAACGCAAATTTGCCCTGTCGTCCGAAGAAATGCGGTTCAGACAAGAACCGACCACTTCATCATCCCTGCCGTCTTCCGCAATGTTTGAACTCCTTCTTCTTGGTCATGTCGCAAATTTACCCCCAGAGTTCGATGCAGACATGTGCAAGGAAAACATTTTTCTATGCAAATTGTTGGCTCTCGCACTGCTCTACGTGCACACTGACGGCAGAGTAGCTTTATCGTAGCTCGAACGAACGTCGGGTTGTGCTAGCGATGGTCAAGTCGTCGCCGAGCGCTGTTTGCCTAACGAAGGGCGCCGCACACACCTCGAAACGCGCCCCAAGTTATGCAGCTGGTGCAACTCTGATTGCAAACGATTTGAAACGTCACCATTTTGATACCGTTAGGGCATCCCCACCGGGACGGCCAAATCCCGGAAGGCAAGAAGACGACGGCCGGCCAAAGCTAACTTTCTTCCGCAAGGAAATGTGTGCTTCCCTCCGGAGGTTGACATGCACACAAGGATTTGGGAATGAGAGTCAGAGTCGGATCGTACGGGGGGGCATGTTGTTTGAAAATGAATTTGTCATACTCTTGTCAGTTTGTTGCAGCAGGAAGACTTCTGGCAGGCGGAGCTCTCACTTTCGACTCACCGCAGATACATTCGTACGGTTTGGGGGTGAAGCGCTCGCCTGACAGGGGTACACCGAACCGTTTGATTTATAAGGAACAGGGAAAGACAAATGGATGGGATTCTGTGGAAATTGTCGAAATAATCTAACGCATAATCTTAGTCACTTATACAAGAATTATATAAAATCAACAAATTCCAAATAGTTACGGTAGTGGCGAGATTCGAAAGATTCGAAAGATTTAAAAGATTTAAGCGATTCAAGAGATTCAAGAGATTCAAAAGATTCAGAAGATTCAAAAGATTAAAAAGATTCAAAAAAAATCAAAAGATTTAAAAGATTTAAGAGATTTAAAAAATTTAAGAGATTCAAGAGATTCAAGCAATATATCAAAAATTCCAAGAGATTCAAGATATTCAACGTGATAGTTTACAAAATTTACCGTCCACTAACCTATGTCCCATGAAGGCCAAATGTTGACGATGGGAAAGCTAGTTTCCAGTAGCAAAAGGAACGTTTGCTCGTGTCAATCATCGTGTATGGTTGAACGCTACTGGCTGATGTGTGTACACAGTACAGAGAGTACACACGTGTGTACAGAGTAGGTAGATTTGGGAATGCTCAACTGGGAGCATCATCAGTACGTCAGCTGGCAATGCTGACAGGTGACTGTTGTGGGTAAGTAATGGGTAACAATAGCCCCGGAGTATTGGGATCATAAACTAGATCCATGTTGTCAGATTGAAAAATTGCTTCGAGTGTTAGTTTGTCTTCTTAATATCATTTTATCATTTTATCATTTTATCATTTTATCATTTTATCATTTTATCATTTTAACATTTTATCATTTTATCATTTTATCATTTTATCATTTTATCATTTTATCATTTTATCATTTTAACATTTTATCATTTTATCATTTTATCATTTTATCATTTTATCATTTTATCATTTTATCATTTTATCATTTTATCATTTTATCATTTTATCATTTTATCATTTTATCATTTTATCATTTTATCATTTTATCATTTTATCATTTTATCATTTTATTTTATCATTTCTAAAGTTTTTTAAAGGACCTATAAGTTTATGGCTTTTAAAAACGCTAGATTTTCTAATTTTATCATTTTTAACTTTTTATTTTGATTTTATTTTATCATTTTGTCAGATAAAATTTTACAATTTTTCATTCTTTTTTCTATTCATGAACATTGTTGAAATTAAAAGGGGCCATCCATAAATCACGTGGGCACATTGTGCGGGCTGGCCATACAAGTGTCAATGTGAATATTGTAAAAATTTAAACCTCGAGAAGAGCTGATGTCTGCGGCAAAATGCATTCAAAATTATAAGGACGTATCAGAAAAATACGATTTATTTGGTTGACTCTTATCACTAAAACTTGAATTCCCAAAATTTTGCAATTTTCGATTTTTTTTTTTTTTGTTATGTTCAATGGAAAGAAATGAGGCCAAATGAAAATGAAATGAGGTTTATCTTTCAAGAGTTTGGGATAATGCAAGATGTCAAACCAAATTTCAAAAAACATTTTTTGATGCAAAATTAAATTAGCAATCAAAAATGACTTAAAACGATTTTTGATAAAGGGCATTTTCAAATTAAAGGCATTTCAGGGTGAAATTTTGCGAAAAAATAATCTGGTTTTGATGCAATTTAAAAATCTCTTATTAAGGAAAGTCATCCGAGCAAAAAATTTTTTTCGAAAGGCTGGGAAAATTTCCTAAATCTTTCCCTTCTTGATCGGATTGATGGTTGCTGAGAAACAGTCTGAGTTTTTCTCAGTGTGATCTAGTAATCTAGCCCTTATTTTTCAACTCGCGATATCTCTACTATTGAATTGATTTTCATTGTTAAAAAATGAAACCATTGTTGATTTTGTTGGTCAAATCAAGGTCAAATCATTAAAAAATATTTCGAAACTTAAACATCTAGCCCAACCCTTGACAATTTTAAAATTAAGTGATTTTAACCCTTTCAATAGGTTACTCTTGAATTTAAAATATTTCAATAAATTTAATTTAAAAGAGCAAAAAATTTCACAAAAGTTTCATTTTTTAACAATAGCAATCAAAAAAAAGTTTTTTTTGCAGGGGTGGTTTTCTTTTATTTGTAATTGCAAGAAACTTAACAATTTAAAAAATACCCTATCATGTCTTAAAACGATACACTTAACAGAAAAAATGTCATAAGTCATTTTCGAATTTAAATTTAATGTTGCATCTGATAACAATTTAGTTTGACATTTTTTTAAAGATTTTTTGCCAACAATATACATTTTTTTAAATCGTATCTATGGTAGTACCAGTTAAATCCTAAACTCTATCGTAAAAAATGCCAAATATGCATTGGCCTAAGTGAAACCATAATTAATTAAGCTCACTTTTCATATTCTCAGTATTCCTGTACGATACTTCATTATCAATTGTAACGCTATTCATCTAAACAACCCCCTCTGTAATTAATAACTAACTCGTTCGTAAAAGTTCTACCGCTGTGGTTCGTTGACCAAATCGCTCCATCGGGGGTTGTCATCGCGACCCTCCTCTAAACTAACTCGGACATGTCATCCAACCGATCACCACTGTGGTTAGTCCTGACGATAGCAATTAGCGCGAAAAACTAACATGTCATTCGCCAACTAATGGCATTTCTGCACCAACACTAACGAATTCATCAGCGTTCTGACCAAACTTCATTATTAATTTAATAAAATACTTTTATCCCACCCTGCACGTTGAGCTCCTGTGTAGCTCGTTTATTTAATCGAAAGTTGCAACTAGATGATTCTCTGGGAAGTTAGGAATTCCTTTTTTGCTATGTGCATAAATTCGATTCTATCAAATTAACAATTTCAAATACCTGTGAATTATTTTTAAAATAACTCAATATTTTTAGTCAATAACGTTTTTTACAATTTCTTTAAGAACCACTCAACTGTCCATTGTTGTGAAGCTCATAGTCACTCTACATCCCCCCCCCCCTTTCCCCTTTTAGTTCGTTCAGCTGCGGTGATAACTTTTCGTCAACTTTCATTTAGCCCCGTCATAATCCAATTAAGGTTGCCGAAGCTTAACGAAGCGTTTGCCACGCCGGCCGCCGTCAACAGTGCCTCGCGTACAACATACCTTGAGGGGGCTCGAGGGGACCACCGATGACGGGTGGGGGGTGAGGGGTCGACCAAACCAGATTTTTGATGCCCCACTCGCTGCCACTAATTGATTAATAATTAATTAATTCACTCGACTGTGTGTGTGTGTCCTGGTAACGTGCGGTAAAAGTCAGCGATTTCAATTAGGATAATTAATGCAAACTATTCAACCTGTTGGTAATTTGGGGGCGGCCCCCTGCGGTGGCTTTTACCGCCGATGCGACCCCTCGCGATATGCAACACCACGTGGAACGTCGTTGGTATGGCGATTGAAGGGGGGTCGACATGAATTAGTTGCAACATTGTGTGAGTGTTCGGACTAATTTTACGATTGTTGTTTTCGTGGAAGGAAATTCAATTTGTGTTAAGTCAAACTAACTGTTTCTTGCCATCTAATACAAGTAGATGGGTTTAATCGGTAGTGACAGATTGCTGCTGGGCCGGGATTCTCTCGCCATGTCGTCTGCAATTATAATCAGTGCCCCTCGCAGTCAATTCATTGAGGCCTCCCCCTCTCCCCTTTCCGCGCTTCGGTACCATCAATCAATTATACAACTACGAGATGGTCCAACTGACTGGATGCTAATGAATAGGTTCTCCGTTGCTGATATGGGTTAACTGGTAGGAACTGTTAATGAGGTGACTTTAGATAGCAAAATGTAATGGAAAGTTTATTATTGTTAGTCACATTTAAGTTTTCGAATATTACAGAAAAAAAATATTTCAAAAAATATTTGAAAGAGATCTTTTGATATATTTCAAAGTTTCACTAATAAAAACTTCTTACAAAATAGATTTATCTGAAAATTTATTTATAAATTCTTTTTTTAACAAAACCTCAATAAATTTTCGAAAACATCCAGAAATTTCTTTTTTTACCATAATTACAAAGTAATAAACTAAATTCCTACAATTAAATGTGTCAGGCTTATCAACTCGAATATAAGCTAACGCTTGAGTTGTCAGTTGTTTCTTAAAAATATTCTTAATTATGGTAGAATTCACCAAATTGGACGATACTTTTTGCAAAAGATTTGAACTGTCTGAAGGGGAAAAATATATGTTCAATTTTACCGAAGGTATTCCAGATACTATGTTTTTGTTACCTCGGCCCTCCGATGTAGGTTTTTGGGCACTGTTACAAAAAGTTTACCAAATAACATTGCTAGAAATGCTATTCAAATAACACAGACATATCTGGTATTTTGCAACCAAGAGCATACAATTTTGTAAATTCTTCCGAAAGTTGGAAGATTTTTTAGAAACAAAATTCTGCGAAAATTACTACCAGAGCGATCATTTGTAATTGAGAAATTCACTAAGAAATCGGTCTTTTTCCTTCAATTTTAATTTTTGTATTTTTTAATCCGGCTGAAACTTTTTTGGTGCCTTCGGTATGCCCAAAGAAGCCATTTTGCATCATTAGTTTGTTCATATAATTTTCCATACAAATTTGGCAACTGTCCATACAAAAATGATGCATGAAAATTCAAAAATCTGTATCTTTTGAAGGAATTTTTTAATCGATTTGGTGTCTTCGGCAAAGTTGTAGGTATGGATATGGACTACACTGGAAAAAAAGGATAAACGGTAAAAAAATTGGTGATTTCATTTTTGATTTAACTTTTTGTCACTTAAACTTGATTTGCAAAAAAACACTATTTTATATTTTTATTTTTTTCATTTTTTGATATATTTAGAGGACATCAAATGCCAACTTTTCAGAAATTTCCAGGTTGTGCAAAAAATCTTTGAGCGAGTTATGAATTTTTTAATCAATACTGATTTTTTTCAAAAAATCGAAATATTGGTCGCAAATATTTTTTAACTTCATTTTTCGATGTAAAATCAAATTTGCAATCAAAAAGTACCACAGTGAAATTTTCATAAAGTGCACCGTTTTCAAGTTACAAGTCTCCATACAATACAAGTCTCCATACAATTTTGGAAAATGGTTGTGTAAATGCACAGCAATTCCCCACGAAAAAAGTTCTCCGATCGGGTTCAAAATGTTTATGGGGGTTCCTTGGTCGAAATAATTAGACTAGTATTTTTTTGTATGGCCATTACGGTGACCTACGCCGTGTTAGGGTGGTCCAAAAAATGGCCATTTTCATCAATTTTCGCAAATAGCCTAGCCTTACATTTGAAAAGGTCGTATGAAAACTTAAAATGCTCTTTTGATGGTCTCGGGACCAAAGTGCATATGTCTGAAATTATTTTTATCGGATTTCTCGGAAAAATTAAAAAAAAAATGGTGAAGTTATTTTTTCCATATTCCGCAATATGATTTTAAAAAATAAGGTTTTTTTTCGACGCGCCACGAGCGAAGATGGAAAAATGACGAAACTTGTTTTCGAATCATGCTGTTTTCGTGGGGAATTGCTGTGTATGAAATTCTGTATCTTGAGAAGGGCAAACTTAATTCGGAATTTTCAGAAAAAATAAGCACAATCAAAAACAGTATTTTTTTCAATTTAACTTTTTATGACTAAAGATTGACTTCCCAAAATACGTATTTTCTGAATTTTCGAAAATTGACGCAATGATGTTACAAATACATACACAACACATTCACGTTTCCCATGCTTTAATCTAAAATTGTTTCCTACAACGATTGAAAACAATCTTTATTATTCAAAAATGCTTATTACGTTTGTTACTAATAATCCAATTAGAAAGATAATAAAATCAAAATTTGGATACGTTTTTTAAATAATTTCACCAGACATCTTCCAAAACAGCCCGTACTTTATTACCCGACATTTAGGTTATTTGGTTTGAGTTCAGCTTATTGATAACTAATTATAAATTCACAATATTCTACCAATGCCATATTGGCCACCATTTCAGATTACCAATAATCAGATAAAACGAATTGATTCGATTCTGCGATGTCAAATTCTGGCAAGGATTTCGAGTTCAGTGGTGCAGTGGTAAGCGTGGTTGCCTCTCACCCCAGATAGCCTGGGTTTGATCCTAGTCGGCTAAGTTGCATATTTCGAGACGAGATTTCGTGCTTTCCATTTCATTAGGGCATAAAACATTTGCGAGATAAAAATGTGATGTCTTGGACAAACTTGCTTGAGTTCTTCCCTTCCTACTAACCCTGAACGGCCGCGGGACACCGGCTCCCCTCCCACTAACATTTACACAGAAATTCCTCTGTAGCTACTCTTAGCTGTAAGTAAAATGTGATTACAAAAGCCGACTCGGTCCTAACCAGGACCCAGTCCCGAAAAGGACCTAACAACAATAAATTTATGAAAAAAAGTTGCTTGAATTAGCAAGCCCAACAACTTTCCCAAAAATATTCCTGAAAATTTAGATTTTCAAAACAACCCTAAACGTGAACCACCCTAATTTTCAACCAAATCAAAAGTTCCCCCTTTCCATTTGCAACAACTATTCTGAAGATACCAAAACTACAGAACTTCACATTTTTTTCGGAAAATCTTTTTTCTACTTAATTTTGCGATCAGGACCACTTTACAATGTATTTTGAAATTCTATAATAAAATGATAAAATGTTTTATATTGGGGTTTGAATGGGAGTTACCCTCCGATTTTCAAGAGAACTGGCAAAAATATTCCAACTTTTTTTAATAAATGGTAATGGTTTGAAGTTTTTTTGGTTTAAAGTTAATGAAATAACCTGAGCATGAGCATGGATGACTGCCAATGAGCTGCTACTTTGTTATTGACAGATCAGCTGAAGTTAAACAATGAATCAAAAATGATCAGTGGGAGCCAACCATCCGTTCACTTTTAACCACTGAAGACCCCAACTTTACTAGTCAAAACCGGCGCCCTCCCAAAAAGCCTGCAGTTTAACAAAACTACGTTGACACTTTTTTAGAAAATCTAGCCACTTTCCCCTACCCCTCCCCTCACGTGGATAATTGTCCATACAAAAAAGCGTGGACAATCGTTAACCCAATGTAATGTTAAGTCAAATATCTATGTGATTAGTCAATTCACCGTTCAAATCAAAATCAAAAACATATTGAACAGTTTTACTTTTCGATACAAGTATTGAAAAGTTCAATTTTCTAGCACCTATTTCAGCAGAACTTTTAAGTCATGTGGCTTTTTATGCTCTTTGCACATACAAAATTGAACAAAAAAAAATCGTTAGTTCACATCAGGGATGCCAGATACACAGATTTGTCTGTGTTTCACAGACTTTTGAGCTTGTGTCAGACATTTTTTGTGGTACACAGACTTTAAAAAAAATTCATTAAATTAATATTTTGTAATCTTTTTTGTCGAAACTTATTTCGTTAGACTTCAAATGCTTAAAAACGCAATATTTGATGGATTTCAATGACCGTGAATTGATATATTTGAATTTTAGACAAATGCACAGACATACACAGACTTTTTTACAGACATTTTAAAAAACCAAGTGGCATCCCTGGTTCACATACAAAACCACACTTTTAAACCATAAAATCAAAAATCTCATAGGAATAGCGTGTAATTGTATGTCGTGTGGTGTATTTTTTAATGAAAGCTCGGTAATTGATCAAAATTTGATATGATGCAACGGCTTCGATATTTAACAATAAAAATAACATTGACTCTTCTCAAACGTCCCAGATAAGCCTAGTATTGTACATTTATTGTTCTGATACAATTAAACATCATATTTATCAAACATTTTGAAATTCATTCAAAACATGGATGCTTTTAAACGCATAAATTTGTAGAAACATTTATAAAAAATATTTTTGAAATCTTTATTGATAATGTCCCTAATCACCCCACCATACAGTACCTATCATCGTTCCCACACAAATTGCAGAACACCATCCAACGGTGGCACCGATATTTACAATCAATTTAATTTTGCGCACACCCTTTGTAGCGAAAAACTGGCTATAATTGATTAACTCATCAATTAATCATTCGGAAGCGGGTTTTGCGACAACAGCAACTGCGAGGGAGGGGAGACAGCGAGGGCGGAGACTTAAATCGGAACCGGAGCGTGTTGATGGGATTAAACGTGGAAAAACTGATTTTCCACAACGATGAGTTGGATGGATGGGATGGAGAAAATTTATGTTTGATGTAACTCACCTGGAAGGGGGTAATCAATCGAACAGAGGGGCATGATTTTATGATGTCTTTATCGGGTGAAAATTGATGGGTTTTCAATTTTAATATGGTTTGAGCTTTTAATCAGGATTCATTTACGTGGGATATGTTAACTGATTAAATGTGTAATATTCAAACCTTGCGCTTCAATTTTAAAATAATTCTTATGTTTTAAAATGAACTTGAAATACATGATTAAAGTGCTGATCATAAGGGTTCTCAAAAGAGTTTGTCCCAGTTGTTAATACACAGGCCACTGATGCCACTACTGTCGACGTTACTGCTGAGCCGATGTCGTCAGCATTTATGCCATTATTTATGTTTATCATCGCGCCACGTGTGGCCAAATTCAGATTTTCATGGCACCAATGTGGGCGATGGAACAATCTGGATATATTAGTATAATTTTTTAATTTACGTTACATTTTTTTAAATCTTGTATTTTTTTTTATTTGTTAGTAGTAAAATTTGCTTAAAATTTGTTAATATTGTGACTTTTTTTTTCAATTTTCATAATTCACCCCACCAACGCGCATCAAAGTAAATGAGGTAGTAAAATGTGCGTCCCGCCCATTACAAGCGGAACCGGCAAAGCGTTAAAATTCCACCACGATGTCACGCCCAGATTGAGCGCATTATCGGATATCGTAAATTTTCCAGCACCGTGCCGTGCTCTCTGCGAAATTTCAGCAGATATGTCGTGCTGTTATGCCGCGATGACAGCTCAGCACCCTGGAGATGTCCCTGAGGGTTTAGTTTTATGAGGTCTGGGAGGACATTTTGACGAATGTATTTCGACATAAACTCTTTACTTAAAAAAATAAATCAACGGAAAATTTGAATTTCAGCTTTGTCATTTTTTGACTACTAACTTATAATTTTAATCATAATCAACAAACAGTACTTTTTTGACAGTTTTATAACGCAATTGGTTGCTACTTGTTCATGCAAAAATATTGAACGTGAAAAACTCAAGGTTACGAGAAAATTAGGAAAATACAAAACTAATAATTGTGAAATGTTTAACAGGCCTAATGCTATCAGAAATGAGAAACAAAAACTGAACCAAATAAATGCAAATAAAAACAAAAATATAAACTTATGTTATATATAACATGGAATGTTGAACCTTTGTTTTATCATTTATTTATTTACTTATATAAAAATGTCAGTTTCTAATAGACTAACAGGATGAAAAACTGACCCTTTTGCGATCACCAAAAATAACAGCGCTGAAAAGTTCAACTTTTCCTCACTAGTACGCCATATTAATGTGAGAAAACAAACGTTTTGCCTTCCTCACTGAGGTAAGGCTTTAATCCTGCTCTAAAATTGAACTTTTTATTTAAAGCTCGAAAACCCACCTTGATGTATACATATCGACTCAGAATCGAAAACTGAACAAATGTCTGTGTGTATGTGTGTGTATGTGTGTGTGTGTATGTGTGTGTGTATGTGTGTGTGTATGTGTGTGTGTATGTGTGTGTGTATGTGTGTGTGTGTATGTGTGTGTGTATGTGACCAATAATGCCACGCAGTTTTCTCAGCACTGGCTAAACCGATTTTGACCAAACCAGTTGCATTCGACTTGGTTTAGGGTCCCATACGGTGCTATTGAATTGTTTGAAGTTTCGATAAGTAGTTCAAAAGTTATGTATAAAAATGTGTTTTCGCATATTTTTGGAAGTTGAATAAATGGCAGTAAACTGAACCAAAAATCATCATGTTATACATCGTTAGTTAGGTAATTGAAAGAACTTTCCAACGAGTCCAAAACATTGATAATCTGGCAACCCTGTCTCGAGTTATAACCACTTAAGTGATATTTATGTACTTTTTTGTAGCTGGATCTCACTTAAATGTATGTAAACAATGTCCGGATCCATCATCCAACCCATCGTTGGTTAGGTAATCGAAAGACCTTTCCAACGAGTCTAAAACATTGAAGATCTGGCAACCCTGTCTTGAGTTCTGACCACTTAAGTGATATTTATGTCCTTTTTTTGTAGCCGGATCTCACTTAAATGTATGTAAACAATGTCCGGATCAATCATCCGACCCATCGTTAGTTAGGTAATCGAAAGACCTTTCCAACGAGTCTAAAACATTGAAGATCTGGCAACCCTGTCTCGAGTTCTTACCACTTAAGTGATAATTATGAGCCCTTGAGTGATATGTGTGTTTTTTGTATTCCGGAACTTAACGAAATTGGACGAAATTTGTGTCCAAACCCATCATATTACATATCACCCATTTCTTGGAAAAGAGTGAGGAAGGCACCAACCACATAGGTGGATTAAGTTAGTTTTTATTGAATTATCCTAATCAAAAGTATTTTTTGGAATTGCAAAAAAAAGCTGAAATAAACTCGTCATATTTAGCATCTTTTCTCCAGTTTCGCTAAAAATGTCAGAGTTTGAACATTCCGAGAAAAACGCAAAGCGTCGCCGTCGTGCTAACTTGTTGTACGTGCATTTTGGGCCAAATTGAGTTAAGAACGCCTTTGTTTACAGTCCACAATGTCTCACCTTTTGACCGTCACAGATCCCCACGGAGACCTTGAATAAACGAAAACGAAAGCACGCAATGTAAACAATAACAAACACGTTTTGTTTGGTTGACCATTTTGTGCATTGTCCCGAAGTTTCGTTGAAGTTGGTTGCTGGAGTCCCGAGTTATAAATTTATAACAAATGTTAACGGAAGTCTAACTTGTACGTGCGCCAAACGCGTTCTGACCTGAAATCCCTTTGTCCAATTGTCGCATTTACATCAATTTTCAGGGAGTGACAAGATAGCACGACAAGATTGAAACTACTTTCATATGTAAAGTGACAAAAATGCACGGAGTTTTTTCGGATTTCGCTGAATATCTCAAAATTGAAATCGAATTTTGGGGATCTATGAAGGTCAAAAGGTGAGGCATTGTAAGCTGCACAAAATTGCGTTCTTAACTCAATTTGACCCAAAATGCACGTACGACAATTTAGCACGACGGTGACGAATTGGTGAAGGAAGGAAGCCAACGGCCAACGAACAATCCATTTTATCCGTGTTGGTCAACTCAGTTAGCATTAATTAATGAGAATGTTAAATCTTGACTTTGCCCCCTCAAGTTTACCCTATCAAGGTTCAATAAAGTTGAAAGACTTCACACACAGAACTTGTTGAAGAGTCCAACGAGCTAAACCGTTGCGACTGAAGCCGCTCTGCGGCACTGGTAGGGCTTCACTCTCGACAAGTAAAGACAGCTGACGCATTGATGATCGCTGTTCTCGACTGAACTCGTACAACCAAGCGATGCCGCAACCTTGCACAACCACCAAAAAGTCACCAGATAAGCTCCGTACCACACAATTAATCAACTATAATCTGAGCCCGTTGGGGTTTACAGTCTCAAACGAGTTTTCAGTTCATCGCCGATCATCGGTGTAGGTGAAGATGCTTCCGAAGGTTGTCGTAGCGCTTGTGGTGCTGTTGATCGCGGTGACCGACGGTCAAGTTGTACTTCCGCCAGCGGTCGAAGGCGGCACCTGTCAGACGGGTTCCGAGCTGGGCCAGTGCGTTCCCTTACGGGAGTACCCGCGGTACGTGCAGTTGCTTCGGAATACCCAGCGATCGGAGCACGAAACGAACTTTCTGCGATCGAGCGTCTGCGGGCGGAGTGAGTCCGGAAGTGTTCTCGTTTGCCGACCTGTGCGGCTGAACGATCCGGAGTGCGGCCAGGGAATACGGGACCGGATCGTGAAGGGGAAGATCGCCGAGTTGGAAGACTACCCGTGGATGGCGCTGTTTCAGTACCGGAAGCCTCGCGGGGACACTGGATTCCACTGCGGAGGGGTGCTGATCACGCAGAGGTACGTCCTGTCGGCAGCGCATTGCTTCGTGGGACTCCGGACGGGGTGGGAGCCGATCATGGTCCGGTTGGGCGAGTGGGACTTTGAGTCCGAGATGGACTGCACCCAGGGGAATGCGGGGGAAGAGTTGCACTGTGCTCCTCCGGTACAGGATTTCCTCCTGGAGAGGATCATCGCGCACGAGGAGTTCACCGTGAAGGATGCCAACAGAGCGAACGATGTGGCGCTGGTGAGACTGTCCGGGGATGCCGTGTTTAGCAACTACGTTAAGCCGATCTGCTTACCGGAAGTGGGAGCGGTAGACAGTGAACGACTGTACGACGGGATTCTGGTGGCTTCCGGGTGGGGCAAAACGGAGAATGGTAAGAGGCTCGTCTTGTATCGTTCAATATCTAACGTTCAATATTCCACCAGCTTCCGCTAGCCGGTACAAGCTGTACACCGAACTCGCCGTGACGGATTACGAAATATGTAAATCGAACTACGTTCGTGACCAGAAGGTTCAACTGGCCGCCGGTCAACTTTGTGCCGGAGGTGAGGATGGACGCGACACCTGCAACGGGGATTCCGGAGGACCGCTAATGAAGGAAGTTGCCGAACAGGGCCGGTACTACGTGGCGGGACTGGTCAGTTTTGGACCGAACAAGTGCGGTGAACAACTCCCAGGAGTTTATACCAGGGTTGAACACTATCTGCAGTGGATTGTAGCCAAGGTGTTGGAGTCGAGTAGGGTGGATTAAAAGTAAGCATTAATCTGAGAGTTGTTTTGATCTAGAGAACGAATCCTAAATACCCACGTTTGATGAAATTCTAAAATGAACAACTGTGAATAACACTTTCAAAAGTTAAAGTTCTTCGCCAGAAAAGTTTGTGATAACGTGAATCATAACAGCTTCGCTGTCTTCGAGGTCAACCCCGTCAGTTGTTTTGCGGAATTGCTCAGCAGCAAAAAAGGATTCGCCAAGAGTTTTCCCAAGTGGGCAACAACAGGCACCACAGTCAATTTACGTCGACCCCGGAGCCCCGGGACTTCCGACTTTTGTGACTTTTGTTTGTCGCTTCGCTTCGGATTTCGAGCGTCGAACTATGAGGCGATAATGAAGAGCTAAGGGAAGAGAGAGACAGGGACCAGAGAGCTATCGAGCAGCAGTTGGCGTCGTCGTCCAACAGATGGCGTTGATTGGTTCCGGTCAAGTGATTGGAGCTTCTTCTTTTTTGCTTTCTCTCTTTCGGATCGTATTGATGAATCCAGTAATTGAATGTTGGCTGGATTGGCGGAACTTATCGCCGGCTTGGGTGTGATATCAAGCGTATCAAGATCTTGGAGAAGGTCTGCTGCTTGAAATGCAGAATGCGCCATATCTTGAAGCACAAACCCACTCACACACACCCACAATACTTAAATATAACTTGATCTAGATAAATTGAGGCAAGATTTGTGTAGAAGGCCGGGCCACTTCACTCCCGGACACGTTGTGCAGATTGCTCAAATCAAATCTAATTATCATTTATCACGGTATCATCGTGCATCTCGACACTCGGGTTGACCATTAAATCATTCTTGAGCGGGGTCGGCTTTCTGTGGGAGAGTAGCTGGGTAACATCTATCTATATTGGTGAAATAGGCGACATTTCATACAAAACAGAATTGATACTAGAAAACTACCACAAAGTTCGTTTTTAAATATCTCAGATCTCAGATAATCGAAAATTTGAATAAACTAGAAACTAGAATAAATTCAAACTCTCACTCACTGTTCTTAATGTGCAATATGGTTTTGTCTTGATTTTTGTTAAAATGGGACTCTTTGCTCGAACAAAAAGTCGAAATTTTCCACGATGCGTTCTCCATGGCATTTTCCATTACTGGTCACAAGAAAACCTCTCCTCCTCTCTCAAGCACTTCACCGGATTCAAGAAGCTGCATAGCGCAGTGGCATCAAATTACGGTCTCTCAACCAGACAGAATCCCTTGGAGCTACTGCCGCTCAGCCCGTCTTCTACCAGCCAAGGAAAGATGAATCACACGCACTTGAGGCAGCTCGGCATCAGGCAAATTGCTGCCAGCAATCAGATCCGCTGAACCGGGCGGCTCGTGTTTCAAAACGGCTCTGCAGCTCCACTACCTTCCTCGTCGTTCTTGGTCGAAAGTCGAGTTTTGAAGTACATTTGAAGCAGTTTAATTGATTGTCACTTGCAAGATGACACCACCGGCCGGCATCCGCCACTAGATGGCACTCTTCGGTTGCACTTTGAGCACAACACTACCCTTCCCCTTCTTAGGAGTCTTAGGACCCACCAGATAGATCAGGGGATAATTAGATGACGTATTATATATTGGTGACACGTTTTTGGTTAGCCAATGTTTGCACTGCCTGATCACTGAACAAGAACGGAAAATTGTCACCATTGTGCTTTCTAGTCGCATGGGAGAATTTCCATGGATTTGGACAGTTAGTCGAGCTTTCTCGTGTGGAAAACACATTCTGACTAACCATGTGGAACATGTGGAATTATTCGCCATATTGACTTGTGGCATCAAGCCACAATTGTGACGGATGGACGGACGGGAGAAGAGAAGGCTCATCAATCTTAATGTTCCAGAGGGTAATTGCGTTCTGTATTTTGAGCCTCGGTAAGAAAACTAGTATGACTTGACGTCAATTGACGTTTAACAAGCTTAATTTGACTCGCGTTCTCAAAAAATTAAGACAAGCTCTGAAAACCTGCAACAGGAAGCAGAATCGACTTCTTTTTTATATATAAATAGGGGAAATATACCCTTTCTAATCAAACACCTATCTTCGTCATATGGAGAGTTTGAGATGAGAGCTTAATATCTTTTCAATTACGCTACCGTTTTCAAAGCGCTTAAGATATGAAATTGCTTCCAACTACCGGCAACATGTTCTTTTGAACATTAGTTAATCACTCACTTGAAAAATAATCCCAAAACATGTAAATAATTAGCAAGCGCCATAACAAAAACAAACGCGCAAAGTCTTTTGACGTTTGAATTTTGATGACCCATTCCAATCAAAGGCTGAAGAAAACCGAGCGAGAAGCGAAGGCAAATAAAGAACAAAGGGTGGCCACCAACACCACAAGCAGCGCCAGTTGGAGTGAGCCAGTGATGCCAGGTTTTTTTTCTATAAATGCTACTTTTCGCTTAAAATTTCATCAATTTTGGCAGCACTAAGCAGACCCAAAAGAACGCTGGAAGAAAAAAGAACTAAGCTGAAAATCGGAAAATGAGCGTTGCCCAATGCATTCTCGACTAATTAGAATACATTTGGGAAATATATTTTTAAATGCTTGTAAAAGGAATAGAATAACTTTTACTAATAATGAAAATAAACAGAAATGTTCACAAAAAGTTCCTCTACTCGTTGGTGTACTTGGTTTCAGTAAACTTCAAGGAACACTCCAAATTATCCAGCATCATTCAAACACGACCGCTTATTAGGCATAAAATGGGTAAATTTCCCCTATTCCATGTCAAACCAGTAGGATCCAAATCATAAGTGCTCAGATTTGGCTCAAATTTTGCAATATTATTCGAACTTATAATACTATAATTCTCCACAGAAATGAGTTCCCAGTCTATTTAGCTGGAGACGCAAAATTCTTTAAAAAAGAATAATCTCCGTCAACTCACACACCAGTTGCTGAAATTCGAAGAGGGGTCGGCCTCGTCGAATTTCGTGAAACTTTGTTCTAACGGGTAACTTTTGTCCCTGATCGCGAATCCAAGGTCCGTTTTTTGATATCTCGTGACGGAGGGGCGGTACGTCCTCTTTCATTTTTTAATTTACAGCCTGAAACGATGATGAGATGTAAATTCGGTGTCAAAGGGACTTGTATGTAAAATTGGACGCTCGATTTGATGGCGCACTCAAAATTTCGGAAAAAAAAATAATTTTCATTTAAAAAAAACACTAGAAAAGTTTTAAAAACTCTGTCATTTTCCGTTACTCAACAGTAAAAATTGTTGAAACATATAATTTTGAGGAAAATTTAATGTTCTTTTCGAATCTACATTAACCCAGAAGGGTATTTTTTTCATTAAGAACAACATTTTTCATTTTATAATTTCGTGTTTTTTTCTAACGTTGCAGGGTTATTTTTTAGAGTGTAACAATGTTCTACAAAGTTATAGAGTAGACAATTACAAAAAAATGATATATAAACATAAGGAGTTTGCTTGTAACCATCACGAGTTATCGCGATTTTATGAACTACGCGGCTACATTTTTGCACGCACTTCTCTATGGCTCAAAAGTTTTGGAGTTTTGTCTCCAATAAAATATTTTGAAAAAATACGGATTTGGGGAACTATAGTTTTCATAATAAAAAAAATAAAACCCAAGTGAAATATAGCCAATAGGGTGTTTCATCCAAAACCAAAAGTCCTCAGAATCAGGCAAACCGAGGTTCCCCTAGAGAGGATACCCATAGGGACTCTCATGCCAAATATCAGCCCATTTGGTTGAGAATTGGCCTGTCCCCAGCGGTTCAAAGTTTACATGTAAATTACTATGGGATTTTTATGCTTTTCGTTCAATCGTTCCTACAGGTCTGGGGACAACATGGATTCACTCGGAATAAAGACAGGTGTGTAGGGGATGGTCCAATGAACACATTCCAGAAGGAATTAGGCTTGTCCATTCTGTCCCCAAGGTGCGCATTGGATCGACGTCCGGTGTCTCCAAAACCAACGATTCATCCTTCAAAAGCATCGCATTTCCTTAGTATGCTATGACGGTTAGGTGGAAACCACGACGCCCCATATGAGACGGTGAACACGTGGAGAGGCATCGATTGCATTATTAACACATAATCATCATTTTACTTTATTTAGAATAGTTGAAATTCTTCCAGGAACATCAATAATTACAATTTTAGTGCTTTAAAGAATGTTTTTGAACCAAAACTCGAGTAGATGCTCTGCCACGTGTTCACCGTCTGACATGGGGCGTCGTAATTTTCAGCTAACCGTCATAGCATACTAAGGACAATGCGTACATTTGAAGGGTGAATCGATGATTCTGGAGACACCGGACGTCGATCCAATGCGCACCTTGGGGACAGAATGGACAAGCCTAATTCCTTCTGGAATGTGTTCATTGGACCATCCCCTACACACCTGTCTTTATTCCGAGTGAATCCATGTTGTCCCCAGACCTGTAGGAACGATTGAACGAAAAGCATAAAAATCCCATAGTAATTTACATGTAAACTTTGAACCGCTGGGGACAGGCCAATTCTCAACCAAATGGGCTGATATTTGGCATGAGAGTCCCTATGGGTATCCTCTACTAGGGGAACCTCGGTTTGCCTGATTCTGAGAACTTTTTTGTTTGGATGAAACACCCTATTAGCCATTCTTACAAAATGATGAAACTCCGACAAATATATTGTGCAATTAATTTTTAAGAAACATAATGATACCACCCAGTGAGAATTTGAACTATACAGCTTCGAATCTTTTTAGACTAAACCACGAATGCCATTTTTTTAAATTTCAGGGATACATTATGGGTCGCAAGATGATATTTAATTAAGAAAAACAAATTGGTTTGATATTATTAGAAAAAAAATTAAAGGGTACTCAGTCTTTATTGTTAGTCTATGATTAACTAAAAAAAATAATTATCGATATTGCACTTTGCCAGGAAGAACAATTTCACAAGCAGCGTAAATCGCGCATGCATAAATGTGCTGGCGTTTATGCTTCGATTTGACGACTTGACGACTTGACAATCTTTCGAGCGAACGAGCCGGGACTTCGAATTCTGTATAAAACCAAAAAAAAATAATAGGAAAAAATAGGGTAAAAATAAGACGTATGACACTAATATGGCTATATCTTTGGAAATACATTTTGGAAAAGCTTCAAATTGTGGGCACCAGCAGTTTATGGCGCATGTTTTCGAATTACTTTTTGTTTGAAACTGAATTCTTTTAATTCGATAGTGTTATCGGTAAAATAGCCAAAAAAATACCTCTAAAAATGGCCTTGACCACATTTACTGATCCAAAATTGTGAATCGAAAAATAAAATGTTCGTCTCCGACCCCACGGCTACAAATCTGAAACATAAAAATTGTTGGTTTTACGAGCGGTTTTCCCATGATGGAAGACACATGTTTTGAAGAGCGTCTGTATCGCACAAGCATTTCAGAAAAAAGAGCTCTCAAAAATCATGCTTTGAGTTCCGGGTTTCAGGCCAAAATTCAATCGAAAGAGCGCATCAAAACCTTCAAATTAGTAATAGGATTTTTTTTCTTGGACGATTCCCCGCCGTGCACGATTTTTTTTAAGATTTCTAAGAAAAGTGTTTTTCCAAAAGCAAACCTTAAACCTGTCTTTTGCAAGAAAGGCAAAAACTAGCAAAAAATAAATTTTGTGAACCTTCTTCTAAAAAGTCCTCACTAATGTAAACAACATTACCAACGACATCAATCGATCAGAAAATTTCTTCAAAATATTCTCGAAGATTTACGTAACATTTTTGTATGGACACTACAGCTGCCAAAATTGTAAAGAGACTTGTATGGGTGAACCAATGCCACAAAATGGCTTCTTTGATCGATCAAATATCTACAATTTTATCAAAGGACAGAAAGCTTTATTATTGAAAATATTAAAATTTTCAAATATATCTCAAAATCTGCAACAGTGAATTTGCTGCAGAAAATGTTATATTTTATTACATTTTTTGCAGCAAGCCCATCGAGAAATTAAAAGTGAGAGTGTGTGCGTGCAACATGGAGTTAAACTTTTCAAAGTGCCGTGGTAATCTTCACAGCAAATTCACAGAAAGTTTAACTCCATGTTGCACACACTCTCACTTTTAATTTCTCGATAGATCATTTTTGCCCGCGTGTAAACACGTCAGCGATCTGCAGTTCTCACCAACACATAGAATGCTGGCGCGTCCCCAGGGGGTAGCGAAGAAGCCGCCATCTTGGAAGTTCAGATAACAAACACTAAGAATCAGTATTATACATATTACTTTGGTAACACGAAGTGTGTTATCCTGGTTAAACTCAAAAGTACCATGCAAATGTGTAAAACCAAACTGAAAAATGTGTAATGCCGATTCTTAGTGTACGGGTGCACTGTTCGATCAGGTTTGATCGACCCAAAGAAAAAAAGCAAAAAAAGGTAAACAGAAAAATCACATTTTTCAATATTAATTTTCTGCCAATATTGGGATGGAATCTCCAAGGATACGATAGAATTTACCATCAGCAACACAATTCTCGTGTTTTTTCAAATATTTATCGTTTGAATTGCGGGAAATTTGAAAATCAAAAACTCAAACAATGATTTGTTATGGGCTACCATTTGACAGCTAGTGCGTTTGTTGTGGGCTCTCAATTGACAACCGTGCTAATGTCGACTGTTGTCAGTTTGCTTAGGTCGGAATAGGGTTGCCATCCCCCCGCGCGTCCCCGAGCAACAATCTAGAGAGAACATTATGTTCGCGCTCTGTCCCTCACCATTCATCAAGCGTCCATGGCGCGGTGGTAGCGTGTCGGATCAGCAACCTAGAATTTGATGGTTCAATCCTCGTTCTGTTAAGGTTTTTTTTCTGCAATACAATCAATCTGCCGTCGGTAATGTCAATAATTGTCGGTAACGGGCAAAAATGTCATACCCCTATATCGCAAAAAATGCATGAGGACAGTTTTCATGCAGATTCTGATGTACTTTCATGCTGCCATGCATCAAAATCATGCGACCGCCGGTTGGGTGTAGCATTAGCGAATACCTCACAAAATCCGTTCATCGTAATGAAACACAACCTGCCATCCTATTTCCCGCCCATCTCCGGCAATGCAATATAAGTCAATTAGATATCCTTCCCACGGGGAAGGAATATGAGGATGATAATAATAATAAATGAAAAAGTAAGCGACGCTCACCTCAAGTAATGAAAATCCAACGTCATTCTCACGAAACGAATAAAGACACAAAGACGACATGGCCGTGTCCGCTCCAACGTGGCTCAGCGCGGATGTACGCGGTTTGGGACTACTCGCTTGGTGGACGAGCTAGCAACACTGTGTCCTCCGAACTCGTCGTCGTCGTCGTCGTCACCGTCGCATGGCTGCACAAAAACCATTAGCCAAATGTCCCCTCGTCCGAAATTCCTTGGCCACCGGCAGCCCCGAAAAACGTGCTCATCTCGGGTCATGAAATTTTAATAATACGTGAATTATATTAATCTCGGCCGTCGGCCATCATCGTCCTGGAACCTGCTAGAACACGGGATACAGGACCACGGACGGCGACGTCCAACAATATTTTTCAATCATGGCCAAATTACACACCGGAGAGTAACTTGCACGCGGATATGACTTCATCCGCGCCGGGGGATGGACGGATGGATGGTTGGCTGGCAAACTGGACACTTCTGTCAGGTTCGCATGCCACGGATGGACAGATTTGAGTTGAGGTGTCCACCGGGTGTCAGCGTTCGGATGATGAGAGTTGACAGATAATGGTGGCAGTCTCTTTCCTGGCTAAGGACATTTTAAGGAAATATATGTTGAGAATGACTTCTAATCAATCACAATCGCTAGGTTTCGATCCATTTTAGAGACTTGCTCAACTGTTATTTTCTAGTGATAAATAACCTTAAATTGCGCGCATGAAATATATTGAATCCACCTTCGTTGTCAAAACGCTGTCACCATAGCAATTAAATAATTAACCTCGTCACACAAACCACTCAGTGTCATCGAATGGAATGCAAAATAACCCAAACAACAACTCTGCGGTCGGAATCGCGCGTAGCTTCCAGCTGGTTCTCTGGTGGAAATTCCAACCACGTGTGCAACATTTTCACACCCTCCACCAACCGGCGCCAACACCACATCCGAAAATGTTTACCTGTTGTTATGCTGATCCATTGTTGTAGTTTAAATGAGGTAATAATTGATCAGGTGGGGGAATTGATTCAACTTTAAATGTTGCAATCTACTTGCATAATTCAACAAAAAAATCCTATATTCGACAAGCTTTTCTACTGCAACCCTTCCAAATTGACACCAGGTTGGTTCCAGTCAACTGATCCTGTAAAAAGGGTCACCTCGTTGACGTGGAATGATGATGTTCCGGGAATAATAGTATGAAAATATGATCCAGATAGAGCGCCGCCGGTTGACACGCTTTCAGGACAGCTTCAAAGCTGATGTTTGACACCTGCCTGATTGGATCGACAGTTTCGTGCATGAAATTGACATCAATATGCTTTTTGTTGAAAAAATTGGATGACTGCGTTATTTTGGTCTGCAATTTTTTAGTGAAAATGTCTCCAACTTCTCAACTTTTTTACTTTTGATTAAGATTTTTATGATTGCTGGCTAATGATCAATTCTCTGAGATTTCGGTCAATCGTTTTTTTTTTGTATTTTTGAATCCGGCTGAAACTTATTTGGTGCCTCCGGTATGCCCAAAGAAGCCATTTTGCATCACGAAAATTAGTGTCAGAGGTCACAGTGGCTCTTACGGCTTTTTGAAAACTCACCCGAGGCATGTGCTTTAAGAGGTATTCGAAGTTTTATATTGAGTCAATTCGGGAGCGAATGACCTATAGGGTTAAAGCTCTTCTAACATAATCAACAACAACATGGAGCTAATTGTAACTGTGTGCCCTTATATTGGGTGAATCGGGACACATGAGTTCTATCACAAATTTTGATTTAGTCATATTTTTTTAGAGAGAGTGAGAATATGTTTTAGTTTTAGTTAGTATATACAAAGAACCTCAACATTAGTAAGATATCTGTAATGAAAACTCCTAGGGTTTTTTGAACTTCAATTTATTTTACGACAAAAGATGTGCACATCAATGAAATTGAGCTTCGGGAACATGTTGTGTATCAATAGGAGACCACATTTGCTTAGCTTTGTGTCATAATTTCATTGGATTTCTTGATTTTTGTCGTGGGCGAAAACTGGTTTCAAGGGTGGGCGAAAATTGGAATTAGGGGGGCGAAAATAGACTCTTCAGAGCACTTTATTAAAACGCAAAATTTTATCAAAAATGTACACGTAAATTATGAAACCCTTGTGGAAACTTAAAATCAAAAAGTTTATCATCGTTCTACAATAAATAGAACCAAAAACCATAAATTTTCATTAAATTCTCATCAAATTTCCTAGATCGCCACTATAAAGTGGGCGATTTCTGGGTCCTCTACCCTATATCAAAAATGTTCAAAATCAAGTTTGAAATTTCCGGTTTTCAATGAAAGCATTCGCTTTGAGACATCATTTTAGCGCAAAAATAATTATTTTGTTAAAATTGGTCATAATTTTCCCACAGTTTCAGAGGAATTTGATAAAATACTGTAATACCTAAAGAATACCAAAATGTGATGTTCGACAATTTACAAATTCTGCAATTTTGCAATATCAAAACAATACCTTAAATTGGTATGATACCACATTTTGCTCTTGCATAATATTTAAGACAAATTTTAAAGGGTCCAGGAATACCAAAATTTGGTATTGATACCAGGAAAAGGTATTATTACGCATTTCCCTTGTTATTTATCCATGCTCGGGAGCTTAGGTGTAAAAAGAGGTTTGCAATTCCCTCAACAATCAAGCCTTCGGACACTTAGTTTCGAGTAGGAATCACGCAATCAAGAACGACAAGGCAATGTTATAAAGCAAATAATTTGATTTGATTTGTTCTAACGAAAAATCCTAGAAATCAGAAGATATTTTCAAATTCCGTTTCAACAACACCGAAAACTTGTAACTTGAAAACTAATTTTAACAATCCTTACGTAAAATTGTCTTAGGAATTCGATGATTCTGTACGATTGCCGATTCAAACTTATTTCCATTGAAAAACAAAATTAAACTTGAGAGAATTTAAATTATCATTACGTTTGTATTTAATTCGTATTTTTATAGTGCAAAAAATCTCCAACATGCCGATGTCAACCCGGCTATCAATGTCATCCTGGTTTCAAAAGTCTAATTGTTCACTCTACTGCCTTCTCTAATGCGAAGGCTTAAAACTGTGAGGCAATCCATGCCTCGTTTTACACCTAAACTCCCATCCACCCCGGGATTTAAACTGACGACCTCGTTTACACGTTTTGTCATAAAAACGTAATTTTGCTCTGCAAATTTTTAGTGAAAATGTCTCCAACTTCTCAACTTTTCTACTTTTCTATGATTGGTGAAAAATTCAAAATTTCGACATTTCTCTATAAAATACCCGCGAAATTTATGCTAACTGTCATCCTAAATCTTCATCTACTTCCAAGAAAAAAAAACAGGAAATAAAAAAGCTGAAATCCACAATAAACGTCAGCGTTGTGTGCACTACACCGTGTCATGTCCTGTCGTGGCCACTCACTCTCTCCCCCCGGTGGGGACCGCAAGCTACTGGCCTTTGGCTGGTGCGGAACTCCCACAACGACGACAAACCATGAATTTTCATTTCAATCTTGACATCTATCTCTTGGCCGGTGAAGCTCACGTCTGTCTCGCCCCACAACTGATGGATAATAATTTACCTCCGAGGGCGACCAAAGATGACAGTGTTGTGGTTTTTGGCTTTGAAGGAGAATGGAAGCTTTGAGAAGCATTTGATTTTGATGGAAAACAAATCTTTTATTGATTTCTATGACTTTAAAACAAGTATTCTAGTAGTACTACAGCTTAGTTAAATAACAGACAAAAAACGTCATGTCTTCGGCGTATTTTGTATGAAAATCCTTTATGTTCTTCTTGTGGTACCCCAAACTCTTACATCAGTCACAACACCACCGACTCTGGTGGCTAAGGAACAGCATATTTATGCTCCATCCGCAGATTTTATATATTGTTTTATTTATGACCTGGCGAACGCGCTCTACACTTCACGTGAGTGAATAGGGTCAATCTGTTGACAGTTTAGAAAAATATGCAATGTTGAATACTTTTGTTTAAAAAATAAAATGAAAAATTTGCAAAACGCACAAACAAACTTTATCATAGCATTCTACCTTGAATGGCACGTCGATGAGGAGCCAAACTGCATTTTGACAATCTTGTAGTTAACAGTATGCTTGTTCAAAAGAAATTATTTGTTGTTGAAAAATGACTAATTCAGCCCCAGTTGCCCCCTCCCATACTTCCGACGAGGTTTCACGCGTGATGTTAACTTTTAAGCCATCTCCGCAGGCCACACCGTACTGCTGCGGTTTGTCCTTTTCCTCAACAAAATGTGAGGAAGTGGGGAAAGCAACAAAGTAGTGAGAGGGAAATTTTTAGCTCTTGATGCAGATAAATGAACGCCATTTTTCTCCTCGCGCAGCGCTTGATGAGTTTTATGCAAATGCATCCCCCTCCCCCCCTATGCCGCCAAGCCAACGCGTGTCCTGATTTTCCTCATTTTCCTCACACAGTTGGGTTTTTGTTTTCTCGCGTGCAGATTTTTTCAACATATAACACTTTTTATGTTGAGGCAGGGAAATGATGGAAACACACTGCAGGAGAGAGAGGAGAGTTTGGAAAGGGAAACTGATTTACTTTCTTTAATCTGATGTATTTTTCAGTTTTCAAAAGATTCAAAAGATTTCATGGTTCTTTGCTAAAATTTATGATTTTTAAAAGGTTTAAAATATGCAAAGCGATTCATTCTGGAATAAATCTTTTAAAATTAAAAAAAAATACATCAAATGAAAAATACTTTACAGCTCAATTGAATGCAATTGTGTACCAAACTAGAGCTAGAAAACTTTAGAACAAGTAGTTCACATGATTGATGCTTTCTTCTCCTCAAAACAATCTCGAAACAACCAAGTTCGTAAATTAAGTTAAACCGATCGTAACAAACCTCAAAATAAACATAATTCGACACACACCACACCACATGATATTAAGCCATAACAACTAAATTGACAAACATTTCCTAATCAAGATTCAGATCCATTTAATTACTCTTTCCCATGCCTCGCCTTCAACTTTAAGGGGTGCCCCCAAAAATCCACCCCTCCCGAGGCCAAATCTCTTCTACTTCTCTCGTTGGAAAAGCCCACTGGCAGTAAAAGTGTTGCAAAGCATAAAATCCCCCCCACACACACACACACACACTCACAGCTGAGCCAAGCCGGATTTAATTGATATTTATTTACCAAAAAGCTCCCAAAATCTCCCCCAGCTTAAGTCACCCTAGCTGGAGCTTTCCCCGCAGATGGATGTGTGTCTGTCTGGCAGTCTGTTTGTCTGTGTTTTTGTAAGACGTGGTGTGGAAAACAAGCAGTGGTGTCACTTTGGCTTTAAACATTTAAGGGGTTACGACAGTCCTTTGTCTTGTGTGTGTCATTCTTCTTTAGATTCGTATTCCTCGTTTTCCTCCTCTTGACTTTTTTTTATTAGGTACTATAAACAAATGTCAACATTTAGTGTATCCCTTTCACACATTATGTCTATGTCCATCGGAGTCCACTCAATGTACACATCGGTTTATAGGTCCTAATTAGGATTAATGAAATTTCACGATTTCGCGGACAGCGTGAAATCCGCGAAATTCGTCTTTTTCCGCGAAATCCCGTGAAATTTTATGTTTATGTGAAACTGTAACGATTTTCGCAAAATATTTCATTAAACATAAATAAGAATAAACAGAATTTTAAGAACTACTGTAGAATTAATCTTGTTCTATTACTTATATAGGGTAGGTGAATTTTTGATGATTTCACGGACGGTGTGAAATTTATAAATTTTCTCAAATCATTTTTTTCTTCAAATAACATCAATATTTTAACCATAAAGACTATATGAGTAAATTTTATAAGTTTTCAATTGAAAAGCTTGATTTGAAGAATTGTTTGGATTTTTCAGTTTTTTTTAGGAACTAACAAAATTTAGAATTTTTTTTTCGCCTTAATATAAATGTTACTACTATTTTATTTGAAATGTAAAATTTCAAAAGAAAATAAAAGAAATAAGCTTTGCTTCATCCAAAATTAAATGCAGAATATTTTTTTATCTTTGAAATCACCTTTAAAAACGTTACTTAATTCACCGATGGTGGTTGGAGCCTTCCTCACAATTATGTACATATTTTATTCCTGTAGTAAGAATGTCCAACCTACTATTTATTTAAGTAAACTTCTTACAACATATCTACATGGAATATGGGGTCTAGAATCCCAAAAATCATTGGACGTAATATTTGAACAACACCTACGGGGCTATTTCATGAAAATTGTTCACTTTCAATAGTTGTATTACTTTAAAGTTATGTAAGCCTTAAGGCAGTTAAAAATATATCTGTTCATTTTTCCCGGGAGTTTCAAATCAACAAAATCCCGGGAGCCACTCGCAAAACCCAAGGCACAAAAGAAAATGTCAAAAACCTTCTCAGCTCATCCACACAAACGTCAAACAAGTGTTTTCCTGCAACAGTTCTTATTGCGTCGCGTTTTTTGAAAAAAAAATGCATCCGTATCTCCGCGCCCTAAAACCTTCGCAATTTCGGTTCCCGCAATGGCCACCCGGAACGCCGGCACTGTATGTAACGGTAAGTTGGTGATATCCGTTCTTCAGGAAGCAATTGTTTCATAGAGATAATGTTTTTGTTTACGTTTTTTTTAGCAGGATCTCTAGTTTAAGCTGAAAAACACGGTTCCGGAGTTTGCCGGCGATGGGACCGTCCGGTACGGGTGCTACTTGCTGGCGGCGGCCAGCGTGGTCGGATATGTGTTTATGGAGACGACCGCCGGGCAAGGGGATCGATGAGGTTGTTCCGCTGTGGATAGTTCCGGTGCCGAGGGAGCCGTTCAAGCTAGCGATGTACTGTGACCATGGGCTGCTAACGGTGGATGTTGATGTGGGTGTATCAATTTGTGATATTTACTCGGTCCTGTCGTTGATGACGCCGACGGCTGGGAAATTGTACGAGATTCGGACGTCACCGGAATGTGGCGTGAGGAGACGCAGATTTTGTGGAATCAACATGTTTTCGATGATATAATTATAGGCAGTGAAAATAATGTTTGAAAAATAAGATGTAGAATAGATGAGAAAAAAAAATATTTATATACTTTATTATAATAAAAGAAACCATGGGTAAAATTGGGAAAATTGTTTTACTATATGACTTATCGGCTCATTACTTTTGATAGGGTTATAAGATTTTCAATCTTATAGTATCATTTTAAAGGGTTTTCAATTATCCAACAACTGTTTGATCGCACGATGGTTCTGGACATTATTTTCATCAAAATATCTCAAATACGGCCCCCAAAAGGCGACAACTAACACTTAAGTTCTCATAACATTTGATAGGGTTATCAGATATTCAATATTTTTCACTCATTAGAAAGATCTTTTAATTATCCAGCTAACGACGGGTCGCATTATGGACTCGGCCAACATTTTCATCGAAATATTTGAGATTCGGCCTCTAAAATGTGTACAAATGACACTTAAGTGCTCATAACTTTTGATAGGGTTATCAGATCTTCAATGTTTTGGGCTCATTAGAAAGGTATTTCAATTATCCAACTAACGACGGGTCGCATTATGGACCCGGCCAACAATTTCATCGAAATATTTGAGATCCGGCCTCTAAAATGTGTTCAAATGACACTTAATTGCTCATAACTTTTGATAGGGTTATCAGATCTTCAATCTTTTGGGCTTGTTGAAAGGTCTTTGAATACCTATCAAACGACGGGTAGCATGATAGATCCGGACAACTTTTTCATCAAAATATTTGAGATCCGGCCTCTGAAATGTGTACAAATGACACTTAAGTGCTCATAACTTTTGATAGGGTTATCAGATCTTCAATGTTTTGGGCTCATTAGAAAGGTCTTTCAAATACCTTTCTAAAAATGTATGATCAGACGGGTTTTCTTACAAAAACCACCCTTTTTACAATCTTTCAAACTTTAGCCAGAATCGTTTTTTTAGCATAACTTTTGAAATACTTAACAAAACTTCATAATAGTTAATATAGGTCTTGTGGGACCCTAAGACGGATTGAATGAGACCAGAACGGCCCAAATCGGTTCAGCCAGTCCGGAGATAATCGAGTGCATTTTTTTCGGTGCACGGACTTACAGACATACACACGCACAGACATTTGCTCAGAATTTGATTCTGAGTCGATAGGTATACGTGAAGGTAGGTCTACGAGGTCGAATTAAGAAGTTCATTTTTCGAGTGATTTTATAGCCTTTCCTCAGTAAGGTGAGGAAGGCAAAACGTTACTTAATCCACCTTTAGGTGATTGATGCCTTCCTCACATTCATAAAGTAAAGATACTACACATCCTCAAAAAAGTGTATAAATAACACTTATTTTTTATCAAATTATCTGAGATCCGGCCTCAAAAAAGTGTATCAAAAATACTAAAGTACTCATAACTTTTGATAGGGTTGTCAGATCTTTAATCTTTTGGGCTTGTTGGAAAGGTCTTTTGATTACCTATAGATGATCTTCAATCTTTTTAACGTGTTGGAAAGGTCTTTCAAATACCTTTCTAATAATATATAGCATGATGGGTTTTCTTACAAAAACCACCCTTTTTACAATCTTCCGAAGTTTAGCTAAAATCGTTTTTTTAGCATAACTTTTGAAGTACTTTTCTAAACTTCATAATATTAACTAGGGTCTTGTGGGACCCCAAGACGGATCGAATGAGACCAAAACGGTCCAAATCGGTTCAGCCAGTCCGGAAATAATCGAGTGCATATTTTTCGGTGCACGGACTCACATCCAGACACACGCACAGACATTTGTTCAGAATTTGATTCTGAGTCGATAGGTATACGTGAAGGTGGGTCTACGAGGTCAAATAAAGAAGTTCATTTTTTGAGTGATTTTAAAGCCTTTCCTCATTGAGGTGAGGAAGGCAAAACATTTCAGATTTTTTTTCTAAGTCCTGTTTTTTAACGATATTTGATTATTTGGGTGGATAATTCCCGTGAAAGTTAAAAAATGCTACTTTTTTTTGTTTTCTGTTCTCATTCTGAATAAAAATATCGATTTCGTTACAAATTATATTATTTTTGCCTATTGATTTTAACTTTAGGCCGATGCAAATATTTAAAAAAAGTTTTTGTCCCTCGGCCCTGGCCGAGGTCAAGGGGGGGGGGGGCAAAAAAATATAAAAATTTAAATAACAAGCCATAATCTTCACATTTAAATGAAAAAAGTGTTTTAAAATGCATTTTACACTAGTTCAGTTGTTTTACAATCATTAGTTTTCAAAAAATCTAAGATCTGTCAAAAACAAAAATTGTATCGAGAAAAAAGATTTTGCATCGAAAATTTTCAAGAAATCTTAAAATTTTTTAATAAACCCAAACATGCTAAAAATGATTTTAAACGCAGAAGAATGTATTTTAATTTGGTTTCAGCTGGTTGCACTTGAATTTTAATTGAAATTTTGAAGTTTATTGTAAAAATTTTTTTTTGCCCCCTGATTTATCGGGCCAATTTTGAAGGGGGGGGGTGACAAAAACTTTTAAAAATATTTGTACCAGCCTTAGTTTTTGAAAAGAGAGATGAAATCCTTAAACATTATTTTGAATGGACTGGATATCGCAGAAAATTCTACTTTAAATTTTTTTTACTAATTTTGGCTGGACAAGATTGTTGAATCTTGCTTTGATATGAAATTCAATAAAATGTATACTGATAAAACAGAAGCAAATCAGCGAAAACGTATTACTTTATTAGTCGAATATTAAAAAAGTAGTTCAATAAATGATATGAAATACGCCTGCCCTACAAATAAAATATAAATAGAGCACTTCCATAAACCAGGTGGAAACTTTTTTGAAAATCATGGGTTTTTTTAGGTCACGTACAGATTTAATTAGGATTTTTTTTAGTTTATTGAAGAAAAATATATAATGAAGCATAAAAAGTAGTTCCTGTGATTTAAACAACAGATTTTCAGAGTTGTTTTAACATTTTTCACGATCCGCGCAATTAGCGTGAAATTTGGTGTTTTGAAATTGAGGACCCCGTTAAATTTGCTATTTTCGAGAATGAAAAATCACTAAGTCCTTATAAAAAAAAGTCGAGAATTATGTTCTGTCCAATCTCTCTCTCTCTTTTCCAAGTGTCTTTCTGTCTAATTTATCTCATATCTCTACCTGGTTTACCTATCTTGCTGTCTCAACCATCTTGCTGTCTCATCAGATATTTTGTCTCATCTGTTTTTCCATCCCTCTGTTTCGTCTGTCTTTCTGTCTCATCTATTTTGCATTCTCATCTATTTATCAGTCTCATCTATTTTTCTGTCCCATCTGTCTTTCTCTCTCATCTGTCTTTCTGTCTAATATGTCCTTTTGTCTCATCTATCTCACAGAGTCATCTATCTTTCTATCCATCTGGCTCATTTGTCTTTCTGTCTCATCTGTCTTCCAGTTTCATCTATCTTTTAGTCTCAACTGTTTTGCAGTCTGAGCTATTTTTCAGTTTTACCTTTTCCATCCATCTGTCCCATCTGCCTTCTGTCTCATCTGTCTTTCTGACTCATATTCCCTTTTGTCTCATGAGCAATTCCAGCTCAAATCAGGAATTTTTCTGATACTTTTGTACCCGACCCTCTCCGATTTCAATGAAACTTTGTAGGCCTATATAAGCCATTTTTGTGCATATGGAGCCAATAGTACTCGAGAATAACATTTGAGAAGGGCGTAAGGTATTTAAATATTTTTGAATTCTGTAATTAAAAATTACTGTATCTCGAAGCCGTTGCGTCGTATCAACAAGTGGTCAAAGACAAACTTGTAGGAAATTGGACGGGCTTTCTGAAAAAAATACACTGAAACAAAAAAACACGCCACATATATGAGATTTTTTGATTTTTAAGTCTAAAACTTAAATTTGAAGGTGATGTCACGATTTTTTTTCGTTCAAAATTTTTGAGGAAATAGCCTAAAATGTTACCAAAAGACTGACGAAAAATGCAGGATGGTATGTCTCTTCTAAAAAAATCATTTACTAAAACTGTTTTTTTTTTTTTTGAAAAGTGGTCTAAACGTAAAATTTTTTAAAAACCTGTAAAGGGAATCGATTCTCTAGACAATTTTACATAAAAGTCTCCGTATTGACCATTGTCCTATGTCCAATCCTTGGGAAGGTTTTAAAAATAAAAATGTTGAAAAAACGGGATTTTTGGTGGTTTTTGACAATTTTTATATGACAGACTTGGGTTTTCAGTCTCGAAAATGTTTTTAACGGAAAGCTCGTCCAATTTCCCATAAGTTTGCCTTTGACAGCATTTCAATTGGATGTAAGGGCTTACAGACATAAGCTTTATTACATTGCTTATAACTGAAAATAGAATATTTTTTTCAGTGTGGTAGAAACCAGGATAGTAAATTTGATTACGTAAATATAAAAACGATATAAATCAAAAAGCTGTCAAAGGCAAACTTATGGGAAATGGGACGAGCTTTCTGGTAAAAATATTTACGAGACTGAAAAACCAAGTCTGTCATATAGAAAATGACAAAAACCACCAAAAATCCCGTTTTTTCAACATTTTTATTTTTAAACCGCTGTATCTTCCAAAGAATTGGACATAGGACAATGGTCAATATGGAGACTTTTATGTAAAATTATCTGGGGAATGGATTCCCACTATCGGTTTTTAAAAATTTTGACGTTTAGACCACTTTTCAAAAAAACAGTTTTAGTAAATGATTTTTGTATTTTTTTAGGAGAGACACACCATCCTGCATTTTTCGTCAATCTTTTGGTAACATCTTAGGGTATTTCCTCAAAAATTTTGAGCGAAAAAAAATCGTGACATCACCTTCAAATTTAACTTTCAAACTTAAAAATTGAAAAATGACATAAAAGTGGCGTGTATTTTTGTTTCAGTGTATTTTTTTCAGAAAACCCGTCCAATTTCCTACAAGTTTGTCTTTGACCACTTTTTGATACGATGCAACGGCTTCGAGATTCAGTAATTTTTAAATTGCAAAATACTAAAATATTTAAATACCTTACGCCCTTCTCAAATGTTATTCTCGAGTACTATTGGCTCCATATACACAAAAATGACTTATATAGGCCTAGGATAACATGTCTACAAAGTTTCATTGAAATCGGAGATGGTCGGGTACAAAAGTACCAGAAAAAATCCTGATTTGAGCTGGAATTGCTCTCATCTATCTTTTATTCAATTCAATTCAATTTGTTTTTATAAGTAAATAATCAATTCAAAATTTCGTAATTCTTATAACCTAATAGAGTTTTGGAGTACCTTTCAACTATGATTTGTACTATAGTTCATTTTAATGTAATTGGATATTCTAACAATAAATTTGCCAAGAGAAGGAAAATTATTTTAAAAAAATCCTTCGAAATTTGCTAAGGAAAAGGAAAGAAATAGAAAAGCTTCAAACTAGATCACAGTTTGTTTTGTCTTTTGACGTCGAAAAAACTTCCCTGCACAAGACAGTTTATCGGTTGTTGATATACTTCATCATAAACTCACTCAGAGCTTGGAATTGTTCTGCCTTGTTCCGGCAGACACGAAAGCGCGTGAGCATCTCTCCAGCAAGAGCGAAAAACTCGGGAATCGTGAATAGGCCATCGAATGACAATCCGTTCGTGCTCGAAGTCTTTGGAGGTTGGCGGAACGCTGGCACTTTCTTCTTCTTGTCCTGCTCCTCGAGGTACTTTCGCGCGGCACAGCCACGGAAATTCGCCGTGTGGTTTCCACCACAGTTCGCGCACTTGACGCGCGCTTTGTGCTGTCTCTCCTATTTTTTAGTCTCATCTATCTTTCTGTCTTATTGTTTTTGCCATGTTATCTCACTGGCTCATCTGTTTTTTCTTTCTGGCTCATCTACTCTTTTTTACAAATTTGATATTCAGTCTCTTTTTTGTCTTTTTATTCCTTTTATTCTTTTTGTTATTCTTTCTCCATCTTTTCCCAGTCTTGCCTGTTTTAAATATTTCATTAATTTATTTTACAATTATCAACTGTTCCTCTCCCCTCAACTATCCCATCTAAACTTAGCCATCGAATGACAATCCAGTATCTCTCTCCCGTACCATACCATGCGGTTGTCTCTGTTTAATTTGGGGCCTGTTAAACTTTCCAGCTTGTCTAATCTCCCGGGTGTCTGTGTGTGGGAGACCCAACCGCAGTTAGTGTTTCGCTTTAGCACCACCCCAAATAGTTGGTACCCGGAATTTCCTCAAAACCCTTTTGCCTACTGGAGCAGCAGTCACACATGGCTCCATGGCCACAACAGTATTTATCATGTTAATCCGTTCTTCGTTTTGGTTCGATAAACTTTTGCCAGCCGCAATCGCAAAGGTAATTTTAAACTTTTTTTTTGGGGCAGGGTAATGAAATGTTGGGGATTTAGTGAGGACACGAACCTTTAAGATTCTTTTGTACCCTGCTCTCGATTTTCACATTTGCACAAAAATTGCATCACGTTGGCGACTGGGTAGTAATTACACTGGTAAGCTTGTGATTCCACCAAAAATTTGTATTCAACAATGGTGCGCCCGAATTCGTGTGTACACTCTGCTTTTATTTACGGTGTGGACCTGGGCCAACACAATGCCTCGGCCCCCGTGCTTTTTGTTATTTCGGTGCGGGCTAATTAAAAAGTTTCCCATGGTGGCCAGGCCCCACATCCGCCACGGCCACCGGAAGTTATTGCTTTTTGATAGACTCCAGGGTGGCGGAGTGCGGAGAGATGCGCCCGCGGAACGTGGTGGTGGGACAACCACAGAGCACATTACATAGCAATTTATGCCATTTCCAATTCATTTGTAAGCAATTAACGAGGTAATAAAAGTGGAATTTATTGAAACAGGGACTTTCGGGACGAGGGCACCAAGGAGCGAGGCGCGGGGATTGTTAGAACAAGCTATAATTACGCCGACCTTTTGTCCCAAGCGGCCCCGGTGTTGTGTGCTGTGTGCCAAAAACACGGTGTACACGTGCGAAATTATTCGCGGAATCGAAATGTAATTGAGAGAAAGCAGGACCACCCGGTCCCCCGGTGAGAATAAATTAGGAATGAAGGTGAAACAATGGAGTCTCCTGGTTTCAATGTCATCGGTTGGGTCCGGGGGATTGTGGCTATTGTGAGCCCGGGTTGCACACGTGGACAGGTCGTGGTCGTAATAATAGAAATTTCACCGATTTGGCACGGGTCCAGAGCCCCTTTTTGATGGGGGAACAAAGCTGGACCTGGGTTCGATGGCAAATATTTAGCTTGCGTAATTGGTGGATTTGAAGCTGAGTTTAATTTATTGAAACAATAGCTTCTATAGAAGCTCATTGAACGGATTTTTCAAGATAGTGAGGCTTTTTAAAGCGACGCTCAGCGGCACTAAACACGTATCAAGTGCGCAAACTTTGATGTCAACCACACAACGAACTACGCCGGCTCTGTTAGGTTAAATAGAATAAAATGATAGAGGGAAAAAAGGTCCATTTGAAAATTTGTTGAGATAAGATTTGTAATCTGCAAATATTGCCTTCCTTCGGATGGGGAAGTTGTCACCAAGTCGGCTTGTTCGATCCCAGACGGTCGGTGGCATTTTGAGACGAGATTTGTCTGACTACGCCTTCCTTCGCATGGGGAAGTAAATGTTGGCCCCGGTCTAACCTAAAGGGTTTGGTCGATAGCTCAGTCTAGGTGTCGCTGGTAGACAGTTGGACTCACAATCCAAAGGTCGTCAGTTCGAATCCCGGGGTGGATGCTTAGGTGTAAAAAGAGGCTTGCAATTGCCTCAACAATCAGGCCTTCGGACACCTAGTTTCGAGTAGGAATCTCGCAATCGAGAACGCCAAGGCAATGCTGTTGAGCGAATAATTTGATTTTTTGATACTCCCTTAGCTCAGGATCAAGGGGGTTGTCCCGTCAAACACAAAAAGGGCTTATTTTCGACATATTCAAAACAAAGGCATAAACATACCTGAAAGTTCATTGCAAGTTCATAAAAATATGTTTTGTTAAGTTTTGTCATTGTCCAATCAGTTTTGTACAAATCAAATGTCGATTATGACTCAATGTGAGTTATTGAACTGATTTTGACTATATTGATCTCATTCAGTCCGTCTTGGGGTCCCATAAGACCTGTATATATAATGTGTTCAATTTTTTAATCATAATTTGAACAAGAATCAATCTGACCGACTTTTCGTAGTTTTTAGATTGTTAAGGGTTAACTAGGATTTTAAATGGAACCAATTTAGTTTTCCGCGCGCTTGGTAGTTTAAGTGTTAAACAAGCATTATCAAAATCGAAAAACTGCAAATATTTCACTAAAATCAAACTATAGGTGTCTTTTTCTTGAAAACGGAGCCCTTTATCAAAAAAATCTGTAAAGTACTTTTCGATTGCAAATTCAATTTTTACATAAACAAATAATGTCAAATTTAGTTTTGTATGTTTTGTTTTTTTTTCAAAAATCATTTTTTTTTTCAAATAATCATAATTTGGCGACAGATTTTTTGACCATACTTCTCTATGACTAAATAGTTGTGGATTTTTATCCCCTAAAGCATATCAAAAAATCTCGAAAATCAAAAAATACGCGTATTTTGGGAAATTGAGTTTTTGTGAAAAAAAAGTTAATAAAAAATCGGCAATTGTTTTTTTATTGCCGTGTATTTTTTTGTCTCAATAGTCCTCAACAATACCTACAACTTAGCCGAAGACGCCAAATTGATCAGAAAATTCACTCAAAAGTTACAGCTGTTTAAATATATACGTACCATTTTCGTATAAACAGCTGCCAAAATTGTAGGGAGACTTGTTTGGGTGAACCAATGATACAAAATAGCTTCTTTGGTCATAAAGTTTGAGCCAAATCAAAAAATACAAAAAATAAAAATAACCTTAATCGGCAGATTTCGAAGGAAATTGTTCAAAAGTTTTATTTAAAAAATACCGTTTGAAAGGCATTCAAAAGAAACAATCAAATTCGTGTGTTTCCAATTTAGAATGTTCAAATCAAAGTAAAAAACATTTGTTCATGTTACAAACAATTAAATATTATTTGAAAGATAAAAAAAATATACAAAAATCCACTCCAAAGTATTTTAACAAAAAATAATTATCAAGGGATTTGAAAAACATTAACAAAAAGGAGAGAATATATAGACTGCTATAGAGCAATTCCAGCTCAAATCAGGAATTTTTCTGGTACTTTTGTACCCGACTCTCTCCGATTTCAATGAAACTTTGTTATCCTACACTTATATAAGCCATTTTTGTGTATATGGAGCCAATACTGCCCATGTTCGCATAAATGTCCCATATGCAAAAACAGCAAGCTGAGAAAAACGCATTTGAAGTTTGTCCCATACATAAGTCTACGTGTTAAGTTTTCGCGAAAAAACTGGATTTCCTCCTGATTTCTAAAACAAAGTACTGGATGTTATAGGCTCTTTCGAAAGAGCACACAATTTTGAACCAAACTGCATCAATAACTCGAAATCGATGAAAATGCATATGGGACATTTATGCGATCAGGGGCAGAATAGTTCTCAAAAATAACATTTGAGAAGGGCGTAAGGTATTTAAATATTTTTGTATTTTGCCATTCAAAAATTACTGTATCTCGAAGCCGTTGCATCGTATCAAAAAGTGGTCAAAGACAAACTTGTAGGAAATTGGACGGGTTTTCTGAAAAAATACACTGAAACAAAAATACACGCCACTTCTATGAGATTTTTCAGTTTTTAAGTTTAAAAGTTAAATTTGATGGTGATGTCACGATTTTTTTTCGCCCACAATTTTTGAGGAAAGAGCCTAAAATGTTACAAAAAGACTCACGAAAAATACAAGATGGTATGTCTCTCCTAAAAAAATACAAAAATCATTTACTACAACTGTTTTTTGAAAAGTGGTCTAAGCGTCAAAATTTTTCAAAATCGATAATGAGAATCGATTCCCCAGACAATTTTACATAAAAGTCTCCATATTGACCATTGCCCTAAGTCTAATCCTTGGGAAGATACAGTGGTTTTAAAAATAAAAATGTTGAAAAAATAGTTTTTTTGGTGGTTTTTGGCAATTTCTATATGACAGACTTGGTTTTTCTGTTTCGTAAATATTTTTACCGGAAAGCTCGTCCCATTTCCCATAAGTTTGCCTTTGACAGTAGGGCAAAAGGGTATAGCAGTATACTATAGCACCTTTGAGGACTTACCTACCTTACCCACACTGTTTTAATAATAACCTCTTGGTTGCTGATTTGAATTTAAATTAAAAAATAAATAAATTATTCGCTTTACAGCATTCCTTGGCGTTATCGATTGCGAAATTTTTGCTCGTATCTAGGTTTCCGAAGGCTTGATTGTTGATGTAATTGGAAACCGCTTTTTACACTTAAGCTTCCATCCACCCCGGGATTCGAACTGACGACGATTTTAAGTGCAACTGCCTACCAGCGACTCAACCGAGACAAGATCCAGGGAGACGACCTGAACTGAGCTACCACATTATCTCTAGTTTAAACCGGTTTTTAAGTGCAAAAGTCAGTTTTGATGGAGGAAAAGTGGAAAACGTGGTTTGAAAATAGCGACGCCCCCTATTAACATACCCGTCCGACGGAAGGCGTGATCCGACAAATCTCGTCTCGAAAAATGCCATCGGGACCTTCTAGGAACGAACCCAGGCCGACTACGAGGCAACCACGCTTACCCCTACACCACCTATCATGAAATATTGAGTGAAAATATGGCTCGAGACAGCAACCAGACTACATTGAAAGTAATAATGTGAAAACGAGCCTCCTGCTCTGACATAACCTTGTTATTATGCATACTTTTTTCACAATAATAAAAATGCATATCAATTTCCTCACCACCATAAATAATTACGCGACAGCCATCTTTTTTAACAACTCATTGTCCAACCGGGGCCACAATTTACAAGAATCATCATTCGAAACAGCAAGAGGAGGAGACAGAGCGGCGGTGTCACTTTCATGAGTTTTTGTTTGTGTGTTATTTTTTCTGCGAATTTTGGTAATCAGATTTCAATAAGTAAATCATACTTTTATTGCATTACATAAAGTTTCCATAATTTTCCTAAATTCCCTCATATGTTTTTGATCTTCTGAGTAATCTCCACCAAGCGTGCAAAGAAATGACACTTTGACAGCCGCCATATTGTTTTACAAGATGGCAACCCTACCCGCAAATGACAGAAGCGCTCACCACACAGTGCCTGTTTGTGCGTGTGTGTGTTTGTGTTTTCGACGTCGTCCGTGTCGTAACAATTTGCGTGTGGCGACGTGCGAGTTTCGCGGCTTCTGTTTTTGTCACATGATTGAGTGGTAATGCAATTATTGGGTTACACTCATCCCCCTTCTCCTCCTGCCCCAAACAAACGTGCCATAATGGCGGACGGCGGGGTGTTGAAAATCTGTTTCGTGTCACGCTATAAATTTCATGCGAGCGAGGGTGCAAATTCGAATTCAATAAAAGCACTGAATAATTTAATGAACACGAGTGGACACTCGTGCGAAAACTGGCGGTTTTTTTGGGTGGATATTTATTTGTTTTTTCTCTGACACATCATCGCTTGTTTCGTCCATGACAGTGACAGTTACAAGCGCGGGCTTCTCCCGTTGTTGCTGGGACAACGCAACGACGACGACGCGTGAAACTGGCACCACTGACTGTTTATGGCGAAAGTGCAGCTGCTCCTGTTGTGTGATTAAAAAGAGGAATCATAATACATTTCATGGTGAAATTGAGAAATGTCGTCAAGCAAATTAACTGTTCCATTGAAGTGAAATTTGTGAGGGTTTTTTTTTATTTTATTTAAGGGGAAATTGCATTCAAGTGAGTGATGCAGCCCTGCGTTTGACAGTTGCAAGTCCACCTCACCTGTACGTTAGTTCGCCTTGATGCTACTCAAACAAGGTGAAAAATTCCGAAGGTGAGAATATGTCAAAAGCAGGGTTGGACTCGACCTAAACTCAAATATTGGCCGTTCTGGATCGTTCCAATTTTCAAGAGATCGCTTAACATCCTCGTAGTCAGCATTATTGCCCAACTGTACAAAAACCTTGAAAAGATTAACGTCTTTTGCACCTCGGCGCAGCGGCTGAGATATCAAAACGACCGGAAAAAGTTTCCTTTACGATCTTCATAATTTCCCCCAGGAACTGCTACTGGTGGATAAACTTTCCAGCTTTCAGCCGGTCTGTCTCTCGGTCTAGCACATGAATCCTACATTACCGCGCCTCTATCTCCTTTCTAGAAAGGTAGAATTGAATTATGCTTCCATTTCATTAAACTTTCGCTCTAAACTTTACCGTCATTCGTTCTATCGTGTCGCATCAGGATTATTATTTTTTGTCTGGGTTTACCTTTAAAGTTTAGGTTGAAAGTTATCTCCGATTAAACACCGTGACAAAGTTGACTCAGTGGTGATTGCGATGTTATGGCAAGCACGCCATTATGGCAGCGCTGTTAATTTGACAGCTTGACAAACGTCATTTTGCCATAATGGCGCTCCTCAATCAATGGCCTTCAGGAATGTCTTGACTTTTAACTGAAAACCAAGACTTGCTGTTGGTTAAATTTCACCCAAAGATGCGGGTTTGGACTAAGAACCACTTGAGCAATCTTCCCTTGTCAGCTTATTCCGGTCATCTCTCCCGCTCCCGTTGGTTATGCATGACTTCAGAAGGTTTCTGTTGTTCTTTTCTTTCCATTTGCCCTCTCTCTCTCTATTGCTGCCTTTTTTTAAGTCTTCAACCTCGTCTCCGTCAAAACTGTTTCAAAAGGGCGTAAACTCTGAACAACGTTTACATTGAGCGTGACCAAAGTAAGCTGTTTGCAGTTTCACCCTTTTGAAAACAATATCACTCATTTGACTTGCTCTTGCACCAGCGGAGGACCTGTCGTCGCGGAAGCTTTCCAAGTCCTAAAGATGCCGGCAAAGGTGCCATAAACTTGCACTTGGAGATAACTTTTTACTGCTGTAGAGGAGTTTTTGCTTCGTGGTGTCAATGGAGGTGGTTTCTCTAGCGCGGTTTTGCGGTTGGGAATGTTGCGCTATATTTTAGAATCGGGCTTCTTGGCAAAATGCTTTATTGCAGATTTCTGTTCTGTTTTATGTTTGTTCAAAGGGGCCGGACTTAAACTTTTGACGCTTTGCGGTGGTGCATTGGTGGATAGACAAGATTTCGATGGACACGAAGAGTTACTAAAAATACTAAAATACAAAAATACTAAAATACTAAAATACCTAAATACTAAAATACTAAAATACTAAAATACTAAAATACTAAAATACTAAAATACTAAAATACTAAAATACTAAAATACTAAAATACTAAAATACTAAAATACTAAAATACTAAAATACTAAAATACTAAAATACTAAAATACTAAAATACTAAAATACTAAAATACTAAAATACTAAAATACTAAAATACTAAAATACTAAAATACTAAAATACTAAAATACTAAAATACTAAAAATACTAAAATACTAAAATACTAAAATACTAAAATACTAAAATACTAAAATACTAAAATACTAAAATACTAAAATACTAAAATACTAAAATACTAAAATACTAAAATACTAAAATACTAAAATACTAAAATACTAAAATACTAAAATACTAAAATACTAAAATACTAAAATACTAAAATACTAAAATACTAAAATACTAAAATACTAAAATACTAAAATACTAAAACACTAAAACACTAAAATACTAAAAAACTATAATACTAAAATACTATAATACTATAATACTAAAATACTAAAATACTAAAATACTAAAATACTAAAATACTTAAATACTTAAATACTAAAATACGAAAATAATAAAAAAAAATTAAATACTAAAACATGTTACCATTTTAAATTTCAAATTTGTAGAATGAAACTTCACAGACCATTTCAAAATTAGAAGAGACCTTCTTTAACCAAAATGCTTAAATAAACTACGTGTTCTCATCATCCTCTCTCCTGGGAAATGACAATCCATTCAGAGATCGGTTTAACGGGACGGGGTTTTCCCTCTTGAGGCCGGTTGGCATGCCAAACCGGAAATAATTGGATGATGGGGAAACGCGGGCCACGGCGAACGTTTGAGGGAATAATAAATTCAATTGATTTCTTATGCATGCAATAACGACGACGACGACGACGACTAAGAAAATGTTAAGGAACACGCTGGATGCTGGGAAAATGGATTGCTTAAGAGCAGGTGATGGTGGAACGGAACCTGGGTTTCCCGGATGTTATTGTGTTGTACTGTATTGTGTAGGATGATGGGTCACCGGGGAAATATCAGATTTGTTTTCAATTAGGCAAATAGAAAGCAGCCAGAGCCTTTGAAGAAGTTGAGAGCAACTAGAACGCTCAGCTCGCTCACTCGAGTGGATTTGCATTTTCTTTATGGAAATATCGAGTAGGGACGGGAAGCATCTGGAAGTTCTGGGGAAATATAGAGAAAATAAAAAGTAGCACTCGGGTTGAATAGAGAGACTGATTGCGCTGGAAGTGGTGGGTGGCGTTGCTTTAATCGGGAGTGCTTAATTGTATTTGATTAGAATACTAAATTGGGACTTTTCAGTGAAAGTTCAGTACCGTCATCTGGGACGAATCGGATTTTGTACAATATTTTTTAACAGCATGGAAAACAAAACAAAAGTGCTCGGATCGTGCTCAACATTTTACTAGACTGGACTGGCCGAAATAATTAGTCTCGTATTTATTTTTTTGGCCATAAGGGTGACCTACGCCGTTAGGGTGGTCAAAAAAGGTTATTTTCATAGATTTTGCAAAAATCACTTTTTCAAAAATCATAACTCCGCGTCAATTCAACCGATTTTAGTTGGTTCGGACGCAAATAAAAGGTGATTAGTTGGTTTCGACGTCCGTGAAAGCTGGTGGAGTCTTACGACGATTTGGTTGGTGCCTCGTCGTCGCTTGCTGCAGATTTTACAAATTCAGCTCGTTTTGGGCAGCTCCGATTCTTGGTCGAATGGTTGCCACCGCAATTGAAGCATTTGGCTCCGATGTTCTCGTTGATTTGTTACAAGCTTGAGTGTTGTGCTCACCTCCGCAGGTTGCACAACGACTCTTGATGAAACAGTTCCTTCCACCATGTCCAAACTGCGTCACGACGCACTGGACGATAACGTTCCCAAGTCACGATGATGTTGAAAATTGCCCGAACTGCCTTCAGCTCAGACGGCGTTGTCTATCCTTTCTCGAAATGAACCAGGTACAGTTGATGACGATGTCCTTGATGTCCTTGTTGTGTCTCGTCATCTTGAAGACTTCGATCACGTTCAACTTCAGAGATTTGAGCTCTTCTTTCAGCACACTCACATCCATGTCGTACAGGCCTCGGAGGACCTGTTTCATGGGGCGTTTGCGAATGGAAGCTCGTAAAGCACCAGATTTGATAAACCCGGTCAGCCACTTTCGCACCGAGTCCGATGACGATGTTTTCGCAAAAATGGGTGGCAACTTTTCCCGTCGTTCAAATTCCTCCTTCTCCCTCACGTCCACAGGAAGGGTAGCGAACTGGTTTCCAGACGAATTTTTTGAGCGTCCAAACTGCCTGGCTTTGCAGGTAGCGCATCGGCATTCTTTAGCTTCTTCAAATATACCGATCCTGCTGGTGAGGACCGCCTCTTTTTCTTGCCGTGAGGCATTTTTGCTTTTTTTAGCACTTTTCTGGAGCTTATATCGAGGAGTACCTCACTGATTGGTGGTCCACAGAGGAATGATTTTTCGAACAATTTTACGTAACTTACTCAAAAATGAGAGGAGTTCATCAACAGGATTCCGAGATATAATTTTTTTTTAAATAAAAAAATGGGCTATCGGCGCGCAAAAATGCGAAAAATTGATAGATGACAAAAACGTAAAAAAATCTACTTTTTCA